>NW_027521878.1:0-46229 GCF_052094955.1 Ictidomys tridecemlineatus | reverse complement strand
GTTTGGAGACTGGGTTGCAGGAGACCTGTTACAGAGAGCAGAGGTTGGCGACTGGGGTGCAGAAGGATTGTTACAGATAGCACAGTTTGGAGACTGGGGTTTAGACGGATTGTTGCAGAGAGCAGAAGTTTCAGACTGAGGCTTAGAAGGACTGTTACAGAGAGCAGAGTTTGGAAACTGGGGTGAAGAAGGACCGTTATAGAGAGAAAAGGTGGGAGACTTCCGTACAGAAGGACTGTTACAGAGAGCAGAGTTTGGATACTGGGATGCAGAAGGACCGTTGCAGAGAGCAGATGTGAGAGACTGGGATGCAGAAGGATCGCTGCAGAGAGCAGAGGTTGGAGACTGAGGTGCAGAAGAAATGTTACAGACAGCAGAGGTTTTAGACTGGGGTGCAGAATAACTGATACGGAAAGTAGAGTTTGGAGAATGGGGTGCAGAAGGACTGTTACAGAGAGCAGAGTTTGGAGACTGGGTTGCAGGAGACCTGTTACAGAGAGCAGATATTGGGGACTGGGGTGCAGAAGGATTGTTACAGATAGCACAGATTTAAGACTGGGGTTTAGAAGGATTGTTTCAGAGAGCAGAATTTTCAGACTGAGGCTTAGAAGGACTGTTACAGAGAGCAGACGTTGTAAATTGGGGTGTAGAAGGACAGTTATAGAGAGAAGAGGTCGGAGACTTCCTTACAGAAGAACTCTTACAGAGCGCAGAGTTTGGAGACTGGGGTGCAGAAGGACCGTTGCAGAGAGCAGATGTGGGAGACTGGGATGCAGAAGGATCTTTGCAGAGAGCAGAGGTTGGAGACTGAGGTGCAGAAGAAATGTTACTGACATTAGAGGTTTTAGACTGGGGTGCAGAATAACTGATACGGAAAGTAGAGTTTGGAAACTGGGGTGCATAAGGCCTGCTACAGAGAGCAGAGGTTGGAGACTGGGTTGCAGAAGGACTGTTATAGAGAGCAGAGTTTTGAGGCTGGGTTGAAGAAGATTCTTACAGAGAGCATTGGTTGGTGACTGTGGTGCAAGACGAATGTTACACAGAGCAGTGATTAGAGACTGGGGTGCTAAATGATCGTGCAGGGAGCAGAGGTTTCAGACTGAGGTGCAGAAGGACTGTAACAGAGAAAATAGGTTAGAGACTGAATTGCAGCAGGACTGTTATAGAGAGCAGAGTTTTGTGACTGAGGTGCAGAAAGACTGTTAGAGAAAGCAGAGGTTGGAAATTTGGGTACAGAGGGACCGTTACAGAGAGCAGAGTTTGAGACTTCCCTATAGAAACACTGTAACAGAGAGCAGAGGTTTGAGAATACGGTGCAGAAGGACTGTTACAGAGAACAGAGTTTGGAGACTGGGGTGCAGAAGGATTGTTACAGAGAGCAGAGTTTGGAGACGGGTGTGCAGAATGACTGTTACACCGAGCAGAGGTTGAAGACTGGGGTGTAGAAAAACTGTTGCAGAGAGCAGAGGCTGGAGACTTGGGTGAAGAAGGACTGTTGCCAAGAGCAGAATTTGGAGACTCAGGTGCAGAAGGTCTGTTGAGGAGTTGAGACGTTGGAGACTGGGGTGCAGAAGGATCGTTTCAGAGAGGAGAGATTGGAGACTGAGGTGCAAAAAGACTGTTACAGAGAGCAGAGGTTAGAGACTGGGGTGCAGAAGGCTTGCTATGGAGAGCAGAGTGTAAAGAGGGCTCCATAAGGACTGTTACAGATCACAGAGTTTGGAGACTGGGTTGAAAAAGTATCTAACAGAGAGCAGATATGGGGACCCAGGTGCAGAAAGACTGTTACAGAGAGTAAAGTTTTAAGACTGAGGTGCAAAAGGATCGTAGCAGAGAACAGCGTTTTAAGACTGAGGTGCAGAAGTACTGTTGCAGAGACCACAGGTTGGAGACTGGGGCACAGAAGGACTGTTGCAGAGAGCAGTGGTTGGAGACTGGGGTGCAGAAATCTTGTTATAGAGAACAGACTTTGGAGACTGTGTGTAGAAGGCCTGATACGGAGAGGAGAGTTGGGAGAAGGGGTTCAGAATGACTTTTAGAGAGGGCAGAGTTGGGAGACTGGGTTACAGAAGGATCTTACAGAGAGCAGATGTTGGAGACTGAGGTGTAGAATGATTTTTGCAGAGAGAAAAGTTTAGAGACTGGGTTGCAGAAGGCCTGTTACAGAGAGCAGAGTTTGGAGACTGGGGTGCAGAAGGCCTGTTAAATAGAGCAGAGGTTGAAGACTGGGGTGCAGAAAGACTGTTATAGAAAGCAAAGTTAGGAGACTGGTTGGCAGAAGGATCTTACAGAAAGCAGAGTTTGGAGACTGAGGTGCAGAAGGACTGTTACAGACAGCAGTGGTTGGAGACTGGAGTTCTGATGGATCATGTAGAGAGAAGAGGTTTCAGACTGAGGTGTAGATCGATTGTTACAGAGAGCAGAGGTTGGAGACTGAGGTGCAGAAGGACTGTTACAGGGAGCAAATTTTGGAGACTGTGTTTCACAAGGATATTACATAGAGCAGAGTTTGGAGACTGAGGTGCGTAAGGACTGTTACAGAGAGCAAATGTTGAAGTCTGGGGTGCAGTAGGATTGTTGCAGAAAGCAAAATTTTCAGACTGAGGTGCAGAAGGACTTTTGCAGAGAGCAGATGTTGGAGACTGCAGTACAGAAGGACTGTTGCAGAGAGCAAAAGTTGGAGACTAGGGAACAAAAGGACTTTTTCAGAGAGCAGATGTTGGATATTGTTGTTCAGAAGGACTTTGCAGAGAGCAGAAGTTTGAGAATGGGTTGCAGAGGGACTTTTGCAGAGATCAGAGGTTGGAGACTGAGGTTCAGATGGATGGACAAAAAAAGCAGAGGATGGAGACTGGCGTCAAAAGGACCTTTACAGAGAGCAGAGATTGGAGACTGCAGTACTGAAGGACTGTTACAGAGAACAGAATTTGGAGACTGAGGAGCCTATGGAGTGTTGCAGAATACAGAGGTTAGAGACTGGGGTGAAGCAGGACCGTTGCAGAAAGCAGAGTTTGGAGAGTGGCGTGGAGAAGGAATATTACAGATAGCAGAGTTTGGAAACTGGGGTGAGAAGGATCTTTCAGAGAGCAGAGGTTGGAGACTGGGGTGCAGAAGTATCATTGCAGAGAGAAGAGTTTGGACACTCGGGTTCAGAAGGACTGTTGCAGAGAGAAGATTTTGGAGACTGAAGTGCAGAAGGACTGTTTAGGGAGCAGATGTTGGAGACTGGTGTGCAGAAGGACTTTTGCAGAGAGCAGAGGTTGAAGACTGAGGTGGAGAAGGACTGTTACACAGAACAGAGTTTGGAGACTGGGGTGCAGAAAAACTGTTGCAGAGAGCAGAGTTTTAAAACTGAGGTACAAAAGGATCATTGCAGAGAGCTGAGGTGGAGACTTGGCTGCAGAAGGACTGTTACACACTGCACATGTTGCAGACTGGGGTGAAGAAGGAATTTTGCAGACAGCAGAGGTTGGAGACTGGGGCCAATAAGGACTGTTGCAGATAGCAGAGTTTGGATATGAGGTGCAGAAAGACTGTTACAGAGAGCAGAGGTTGGAGACTGGGGTGCAGAAGGACTGATACAGAAAGCAGAGATTGGAGACTGGGGTGCAGAAGAACCATTACAGAGGGAAGAGTTTGAAGACTGCGGTACAGAAGGACTGTTACAGAGTAGAGGGTGGCGACTGGAGTGCAGAAGGTGTGGAGAAGGCTTGTTACGGAGAGGTCAGTTTGGAGAAGTCATGCAGAAGGACTGTTACAGATGGCAGAGTTTGGAGTCTGGGTTGCAGAAGGTACTTACAGAGAGCAGTTGTTGGAGAGTGAGGTGCAGAGCGACTGTAACAGAGAGTAGATGTTGGAGAGTGAGGCACAGAAAGATTATTACAGAGAGCAGAGTTTGGAGACTGGGGTGCAGAAGGACTGTTTCAGATATGAGAGGTTGGAGACTGGGGTGTAGAAGGACTGTTGCAGAAACCAGAAGTTGGAATCTGGGGTGCTGAAGGACTGTTATGGAGAGCAGATGTTGGAAAATGTGGTGCAGATTACTGATACATAACGCAGAGTTTGGAGACTCAGGTGCAGAAGGACTGTTACAGAAAGCAGAGTTTAGAAACTGGGTTGGAGAAGGACCTTTACAGAGAATAGAGGTTGAAGACAGAAGTACAGAAGAACTGTTGTTGAGATCAAGGTTGGAGACTCGGGTGCAGAGGGACCATTGCAGAGAGCACAGGTTGGTGACTGCAGTACAGAAGGACTGTTACAAAGAGCAGATGTTGGAGACTGGGGTGGAGAAGAACTGTTGCAGAGAGCAGAGATTGCAGAGTGAGGTGCAGAAGGACTGTTACAGAGAGCAGAGTTTGGAGACTGTGGTGCAGAAGGACTGATACAGAAAGCAGATGTTGGAGACTGGGGTGAAGAATGACCCTTACAGAGAACAAAGATTGAAGACTGCGCTAATGAAGAAGTGTTTTTGAGAACAAGGTTGGAGACTGGGGTGCAAAGGGACCATTGCAGAGAGAAGAAGTTGGAGACGGGTGCAGAAGGAATGTTACAGAGAATAGATGTTGGAAACTGGGGTACAGAATGATCTTACAGTGAGCAGAATTTGAAGGCTGGGTTGCAGAAAAACTGTTGGAGAATAGACGTTGGAGACTGGGGTATAGAAAAACTGGTCCAGAGAGCAGAGGTTGGAAACTGGGGTGCAGAAGGACTGTTGCAGAGAGCAGTTGTTGAAGACTGAGGTGCAGAAGGACTGTTTCAGAGAGCAGAGTTTGGAGACTGGGGTGCAGAAAGACTGATACAGAGAGCAGAGGTTGGAAACCGAGGTGCAGAAGAAAAGTTACAGAAAGCAGAGCTTGGAGACTGGTGTGCAGAAGGACTGATAACGAAAGCACAGGTGGAAGACTGGGGTGAAGAAGGACCCTTACAGAGAGCAGAGGTATGAGAATGCTGTACAGAAGGACTGTTAGAGAGAGCAGATGTTGAAAACTGTGGTACAGAAGGGCTGTTGCAGAGAACAGAAGTTTGAGACTGGGGTGTATAAGGACCGTTGCTGAGAGCAGAGTTTGGAGACTGGTGTGCAGAAGGATTGTTACAGAGAGTAGAGTTTGGAGACTTGGTTGCAGAACGACCTTTCAGAGAGCTGAGGTTGGGGACTTGGGTACAGAAGCACTCTTGCAGAGAGCAGAGTTTGGAGACTTGGGTGCAGAAGGATCATTGCAGAGAGAAGAGGTTGGAGTCTGTGGTTTCAAAGGATCGTTGCAGAGAGCCGAATTTTCAGACTGAGGTGCAGAAGGACTGTTAAAGAGAGCAGAGGTGTTAGACTGAGGTGCAGAAGGCCTGTTACAGAGAGGACAGATGGGAGACTGGGGTGTAGAAGGATTGTTGCAGAGAGTACAGGTTGAAGATTGGCGTCCAGAAGGACTGTTGCCGAGAGCAGAGGTTGGAGACTGGGGTGGAGAAGAAGTGTTTCAGAGAGTAGGTGTTTGTGACTGGGGTGCAGAAGGACTGTGTTAGAGAGCAGAGATTGCAGACTGGGGTGCAAAAGAACTATTGCAGAGAGCAGAGATTACAGACTGAGGTGCAGAAGAACTCTTACAGAGAGCAGAGTTTGGAGAATGTGTGGCAGTAGGACTGATAAATAAATCAGAGGTTGGAGACTGCGTTTCAGAATGTTCTTACAGAGAGCAGAGTTCGGACACTGAGGTGCAGAAGGACTGTTGCGGAGAGCAGAGGTTGAAGATTAGGGCACAGAAGTACTGTTGAAGAGAGCAGAGGTTGAAGTCTGAGGTGCAGAAGGACTGTTAAAGAGAGCAGAGTTCAGAAACTTGGGTGCAGAAGGCCTGTTACAGAGAGAAAAGAATGGAGACTGGTATGCAGAAGGCCTGTTAAAGAGAGCAGAGGTTAAAGACTGGGGTGCAGAAGGACTGTTACAGAGAGTAGATGTTGAATACTTAGGTGTAGAAAGACCATTGGAGAGAGCAGAGTTTGGAGACTGACATGCAGAAGGACTGTTACAGAGAGCAGAGGTTGGAGACTGTGGTGCAGAAGGACTGTTAAAGAGAGCAGAGTTCAGAAACTTGGGTGCAGAAGGCCTGTTACAGAGAGAAAAGAATGGAGACTGGTATGCAGAAGGCCTGTTAAAGAGAGCAGAGGTTAAAGACTGGGGTGCAGAAGGACTGTTACAGAGAGTAGATGTTGAATACTTAGGTGTAGAAAGACCATTGGAGAGAGCAGAGTTTGGAGACTGAGGTGCAGAAGGACTGTTGGAGAGTGCAGAGGTTGGAAACTTCGGTGTAGAAGGACTGTTGCAGAGAGCAGCGGTTGGAGATTGGGGTGCCGAAGGAGTGTTGCAGAGAGGAGAATTTGAAGACTGAGGTGCAGGAGGACTGTACAGAGAGCAGATGTTGGAGAAGTAAGTGCAAAAGGACTGATACAGAAAGCAGGGGTTGGAGACTGGTGTGCAGAAGGACAGTTACAGAGAGAAGAGTTTGGAAACTGGAGTACAGAAGGACTGTTACAGAGAGCAGAGGTTGAAGACTGGGGTGCAGAAAGACTTTTGCATAGAGGAGATTGGAGACTGGGGTGCAGAAGGACTGTTTCAGAGAGTAGGGGTTGGAGACTGGGGTGCAGAAGAACTGTTGCGGAGAGAAGATGTTAGAGATTGGGGTGGAGAAAAACTGTTTCTGAGAGCAGTGGTAAGAGACTTGAGTGCAGAAGTACTGATACAAAAAGCAGAGATTGGAGACTGGGGTTCAGAAAGACTGCTATAGAGAGCAGATGTTGGAAACTCGGGTGGAGAAAGACTGTTGCAGAGAGTAGCATTTGGAGATTAACGTGGCACAGGACTGTGGCAGAGAGCAGAGGTTGGAGACTGAAGTGGAGAAGGACTGTTACAGAGAGCAGAGTTTGGAGACTAGGGTGCCGAAGGACTGATACAGAAAGCAGAGGTTTGAGACTGGGGTGCAGAAGGACCAATGCAGACAGCAGAGTTTAGAGACTGTTTTGCAAAAGGACCTTACTGAGAGCAGATTTTGGAAACTGAGGTGAAGAAGGACTGTTGCAGAGAGCAGAGGTTGGAGATTGCGGTACAGCAGGATTGTTGCAGAAAACATAGTTTGGAGTCCGAGGTGCAGAAGGACTGATACAGAATGCAGAGTTTGGAGACTGGGTTGCATAAAGACCATTATAGAGAGCAGAGGTTTGAGACTACAGTGCAGAAGGACTGTTACAGAGTGCAGAGTTTGGAGAGTGGGGTGTAGAAGTACTGTTACAGAGAAGAGGTTGGAGTATGGGGTGCAGAATAAGTGTTGCAGAGAACAGAGTTTGGAGACTCGGGTGCTGAAGGACCATTGTAGAAAGCAGAGGTTGAAGACTGGGTTTCAGAAGGATCTTACTAAGAGCAGAGGTTGGACACTGAGGTGCAGAAGAAATGTAGCAGAGAGCAGAGGTTTGAGATTGGGGCGCAGAAAGACTGTTGCGGAGAGCAGAGGTTAGAGTCTTAGGTGAAGTAGGAAACCTTCAGAGAGCAGAGGTTGGAGACTGGGGTTCAGAAAAACTGATAGAGAAAGCAAAGTTTGTAGACTGGGGAGCAGATGGATCGTTACAGAGAGCAGAGTTTGGAGACTGCAGTACAGAAGGACTGTTACAGAGAGCAGAGGTTGGAGACTGGGGTGGAGAAGGACTGTGGCAGAGAGTAGATTTTTGGAGACTGGAGATTCGAAGGACTGTTGCAGAGATCAAGGTTGAAGACTGGGGTGCAGAAGGACTGTTGCAGAGAGCAGAGGTTGCAGAGTGAGTTGTAGAAGGTCTTTTTAAGAGAGCAGAGTTTGAAGACTGTGTTGCAGAAGGACAGATACAGAAAGCAGAGGTTTGAGATTGGGGTGCAGAAGGAATGTTACAGAGGGAAGAGTTTGGACACTGGGGTGCAGAAGAATCTTACAAAGAGAAGAGTTTGGAAATTGGGGTGGAGAAGGACTGTTGCAGAGAGCACAGTTTGGAGACTTGAGTGCAGAAGGATCGTTGCAGAGAGCAGAGTGTGGAGACTGGGGTGCCAAAGAACTGTTACAGAGAGCAGAGGTTTGAGAGTTGGGTGCAGAAGGCCTGTTACAGAGAGCAGAGTTTGGAGAATGGTTTTCATAAGGAACTTACACAGAGCAGAGGTTGGAGACTGAAGTGCAGAAGGACTGTTACAGAGAGTAGATGTCGAAGACTGAGGTGCAGAGAGACCGTTGCAGAGAGCAGAGTTTGGAGACTGAGGTGCAGAAGGACTGTTGCAGAGAGCAGATGTTGGAGACTTCGGTGTAGAAAGACTGTTGCAGAAAGCAGAGGTTGCAGATTGGGATTCACAAGAACTGTTGCAGAGAGCAGAATTTTGAGACTGAGGTGTAGAAAGACTGCTACAGAGAGCAGAGGTTGTAGACTTGAGTTCAGAAGGACTGATACAGAAAGCAGAGGTTTGAGACAGGTGTGCAGAATTACCGTTACTGAGAGAAGTGTTTGGAAACTGCAGTACAGAAAGACTTTTACAGAGAGAAAAGGTTAGAGACAGGGGTGAAGAAGAACTGTTGCAGAGATCAGATGTTGAAGACTGGGGTGCAGAAGGACTGTTGCAGAGAGTAGAGGTTAAAGATTGGGGTGTAGAAGAACTGTAGCAGAGGAGAGGTTGGAGACTGGGGTGCAGAAGGACCGTTGCTGAGAGTAGAGTTGGAGACTTGAGTGCAGAAGGACGATTGCAGAGAGCAGATGTCGGAGAGTGGGATGCAGAAGGACTGTTACACAGAGCAGAGGTTGAAGGCTGGGGTGTTGAAGGACTGTTGCAGAGAGCAGAGTTTAGAGACTGGGGTGCAGAAGGACTGTTACAGAGAGCAGATGTTTGAGACTGAGATGCAGAAGAACTGTTACAGAGATTAGAGGTTGGAGACTGGGGTGCCGAAGGACTTATACAGAAAGCAGAGGTTGGAGACTTGTATCCCCAATGAACCTTATAGATTTCAGAGGTTGGAGACTGCAGTATAGAAGGACTATTACAGAGAGCAGAAGTTGGAGACTAGGGTACAGAAGTACTGTTGCAGAGAGCAGAGTTTGGAGACTTAGGTGCAGTAAAACTGTTACAGAGAGCAGAATTTGGAGACTGTGGTGCAGAAGGACTGATACAGAAAGAAGAGGTTGGAAACTGGGGTGCAGAATAACCGTTGCAGAGAGCAGAGGTTAGAGACTTGGGTCGAGAAGGAATGTTTCAGAGAGCAGAGTTTGGATACTGGGGTGCAAAAGAATCTTACAATGAGAAGAAGTTAGAGACTGCGGTACAGAAAGACTGTTACAGAGAGCAGAGGTTTGAGACTGGGGTGAAGAAGGTCTGTGACAGAGATCAGAGTTTGGAGACGGGTGCAGAAGGATCTTTCAGAGGGCAGAGTTTGGAGACTGGGGTGCAAACGAATTGTTGCACAGAGCAGAGGTTGGAGACTGGGGTGCAGATATTGTAGACCGAGGTGCAGCAAGACTGTTAAAAAGAGCAGAGGTTGGAGACTGGGGTGCAGAAGGATCGTGGCAGACAGCAGAGTTTCCAGACTGAGGCGCAGAAAGACTGTTGCAGAGAGCAGATGTTAGAGACTTGGGTACAGAAGGACTGTTGCAGAGAGAAGATGTTGGAGACTTGGATGAAGAAGGATCATTGAGGAGAGCAGAAGGTGGACACTGGTGTGCAGAAAGACTGTTACACAGAGCAGAGGTTGGAGACTTGGATGAAGGAGGACTGTTCAGGTAGCAGGTGTTGGAGACTTGGGTGAAGAAAAACTGTTGCAGAGAGCAGAATTTGGAGACTGAGGTGCAGAAGGTCTGTTTCAGATAGCAGAGGTTAGAGACTGGGGTGCAGAAGGAATGTCATAGAGAGTAGCGTTTGGAAACTGGGTTGCAGAAGGATTTTATAGAGATTACAGGTTGCATACTGTGGTGCAGAAGGACTGATGCAGAGAGCAAACTTTGGAGACTGGGGTGCAGAAGGATCATTGCAGAGAGTAGAGGTTGGAGACTTGGGTGTAGAAGGACTGTTGGAGAGAGCAGAGGTCAGAGACTGGGTTTCACAAGCACTGTTGAAGAGCGCAGAGGTTGAAGACTGAGGTGCAGAAGGACTGTTAAAGAGATCAGAGGTTGGAAATTGGTTTGCAGAAGAACTGATACAGAAAGCAGAGTGTGGAGACTACGGTGCAGAAGGACCGTTAAAAAGAGTAGGGGTTAAAGACTCGGGTGTAGAATAATTGTTGTAGAGAACAGAGGTTGGAGATTGGGGTGCAGAAGAACCATTGCAGAAAGCAGAGTTTGAAGACTGGGTTTCAAAAGGATCTTAAAGAGATCAGAGGTTTAAGTCTGAGGTGCAGAAGAAAAGTTACAGACCGTAGGGGCTGGAGATTCTGGTTAAGAAATACTGATACAGAAAGCAGACTTTGGAGACTTGCGTGCAGAAGGACCGTTAGAGAGCAGAGGTTGGAGACTGCAGTACAAAAGGACTGTTGCAGAGAACAGATTTTGGAGACTGGGATGCAGAAGGAGTGTTGCAGAGAGCAAGGTTGAAGACTGGGGTGCAGAAGGACTGTTGCAGAGAGAAGCGGTTGCAGAGTGAGGTGCAGAAGGACTGTGACACAGAGCAGAGTTTGGAGAATGTAGTGCAGAAGGACTGATAGAGAAAGGAGAGGTTGGAGACTGGGGTGAAGAAGGAACCTTACTGAGAACAGAGGTTGAAGACTGTAGTACAGAACAACTTTTGTGGACAACAGAGTTTGGAGAGTGGGATGCAGAAGGACCATTGCACAGAGCAGAGGTTGGATATTTGGGTGCAGAAGGCCTGTTAACGTGAGAAAACATTGGAGACTGCAGGGCATCAGGACTGTTACAGGGAGCAGAATTTGGAGACTGGGTAGTAGAAGGATCTTACAGAGAGCAGAGGTTGGAGACTGACATGCAGAAGGAGTGTTACATAGAACAGAGTTTGGAGACTGGGGTGCAGAATGATCATTGCAGAGAGCAGAGTATTCAGACTGAAGTGCAGAAGGACTATTGCAGACAGCTGATGATGGAGACTGGGGTGCAGAAAGACTGTTGCAGAGAGAAGAGGTTGGAGGCTTGGGTGCAGAAGGATCGTTCCAGAGAGCAGAGGTTGTAGACTGGGGTTCAGAAGGCCTGTTACAGACAGCAGAATTTGGAGAAGGGGTGCAGTAGGAATGTTACAGAGAGCAGAGTTTGGGGATTGGGTTGCAGAAGGATCTTCCAGAACGAACAGTTTGGATACTGAGGTGCCAAAGGACTGTTACAGAGAGTAGAGTTTGAAGACTGAGGTCCATAAAGACCAATTCAGAGAGCAGAGTTTGAAGACTGAAGTACAGAAGGACTGTTGAAGAGCAGAGGTTAAAGACTTGGGTGTAGAAGGACTGTTTCAGAGAGCAGAGGTTGAAGATTGGGGTGCAGAAGGACTGCTGCAGAGAGAAGAATTTGAAGACTGACGTTCAAAAGGACTGTTACAGAGAGCTGAGTTTGGAGACTGGAGTGCAGAAGGACTGATACAGAAAGCAGAGGTTGGAGTCTGGGGTGCAAGAGGACAGTTACAGAGAGCAGAGGTTGGAGACTGCATTACAGAAAGACTTTTACACAGAGCATAGGTTGGAGAGTGGGGTGCAGAAGGACAGTTAAAGAGAGCACAGTTTTGAGACTGGGGTGAAGAAGAAATGTTGCAGAGAGCAGAGGTTGGAGACTGGGGTTCAGAAGAACTTTTGCAGCGAGCAGAGGTTGGAGACTGAGGTGCAGAAGGACAGTTGCAGAGAGCAGAGTTTGGAGAATGCGGAACAGAAGGACTGTAACAGCGAGTAGAGGTTTCAAACTGGGGTTCAGAATAACTGTTGCAGAGATCAGTTGTTGCAGACTGAGGTGCAGAAAGACTGTTACAGAAAGCAGAGTTTGGAGACTGGGGTGTACAAGAATTGTTGCAGAGAGCAGAGTTGTCATGGAGCAGATGTTGTAGGGAGCAAAAGTTGTAGACTGGGGATCAGAAGTACTTTTACAGAGAGGAGAGGTTTGAAACTGGGGTTCAAACGATTGTTGTAGAGAGCAGAGTTTTGAGACTGGGGTGCAGAGGGATTGTTACAGAGAGCAGAAGTTGAAGAATGTGGTGCAGAAGGACCATTGCAGAGATCAGACTTTGGTAACTGAGGTGAAGGAGGATTGTTAATGAGAATAGAAGTTGAAGACCGGGGTGCAGAAGGACTTTTGCAGAAAGCAGAGTTCAGAGACTGGGGTTTAGAAGGACTGTTGCAGAGAGAGGAGGTTGGAGACTGGGGTGCAGAGGGACTGTTACATAGAGCAGAGTTTGGAGACAGTTTTACAGAAGGATCTTACAGAGAGCAGAGTTTCGAGACTGAGGTGCAAAAGGACTATTACAGAGAGCAGAGTTTGGAGACTGGGGTGCAGAAGGATCATTGCAGAGAACAGCGTTTTCAGACTGAGGTTCAGAAGAACTGTTGCAGAGAGCAGAGGTTGGAGATAGAAGTGCAGAAGGGGGAGTTGGAAGATGGCGGCAAAGGGAGTGCATCACCCCAGTGCACCGCGTCACTGAGCCAGAGAAAGAGGAAGAGAAACGGCTGAAGACTATCTTGTTGGGAATTTCCAGTGAAATTGAGGTGCTCCAGAATCTAGTGGACAGATTTCCATCGTGCGAGGTTCGGCTGTGGGAGCTCCATTTCTCCGCACTGAGGGTCGCATAGCCTGATAAGAGATCGCCCCGCAGCTGGAGTTTGTGGTGCGCTGGGGATCAGCAAGGTGCCGGAGCGGGGGAACAGCGACACGGATTCAGGGGGCTCCCACGAGTGATACATTGGCAGCGCTTAGTGCTGAGTTCCGGCTTTGAGACAGAAGAGAGAAGCGGTGGATCCAGTCACCGGTCGGACCACAGAGGAGGACAGCAGCCGCCATCTCGGTGAGATGATGTAATCAACCCATTGTTCTACTGATCTCAACTCATTCAGCTATGGAGCAGGGGATTTTAGGCTGGTATTTGCCTGCGTCGAGCAGACAGATTTCTTGCTCAGGATCGGGACTGGGGATCTTGTGGAGAATACTCTTAGAGGCTCGTGCCTGGCAAGGCGTGAGCTGGGCACTGAGCAGCGGGACTCGGGTTCCCGGGGCTAACCTGGCCCAGGTCTGAGAAATCTGCGGAGACTGCTGGTGGAGGCCAGCTCCAAGTGGAGTGTGCGCTGAGCTTGGGGCAACTGGGTTCTGACTCCCGGAACAGTTTAGGCCTGGGGCTGGGGAACCAGTGGGGGTCGCTTGCTGGAGCCAGCTCCCAGCGGAGAGTGTATCGGGAACCGAAAGGCGGGGTTCTTGCTACTTAAGCTGCTTTGGCCCAAGGCTAGGGAACCCATGGTGACTGCTTCTCAGCCAGGGTCCTGCTGGGTGCTGTGGGGACAGAGTGGAACTTCCACCTGCGCCCAGAGCAGGCCAAGTGACCCGCCGGCGTGGTATCATGACACTCCAAATGCAGCTGGGGCTGAAGAGAGAAGCCGCCCACACCTAGAATAGGACCAGCGACCCTGCGATGCGGTAGCCAAGTAATCTCATTTGGAGTACGGGCTGTGCAGAGCTGCCTTCTGAGCAAGCAGGGCAGGCATACCACTGGCCCACTGGCAAGACAGGCCAGGTAGCTTGCCAACGTGGTGGACACGTAACACCGAGGCAGTCGCGTCACACTGTTGGAGTGGGGGTGGAGCAGGGTCGCCGCCCGGGTCCGTAGGGGGCTCAGCGACCTGTTGGAGAGGTAGTAAAGTACCCCCATTGGGAGTGGGGGCTGTGCAGAACTGCGACCCACCAGCCTAGAGGCCTGCCAGCGTGGTAGACACATCACACCAATTGGAGTGGGGACCCAGCAGAGCCGCCACCCACATCCAGATCAGAACCAACGACCCCAGGGCGTGGTAGTTACATTACCACAATTGGAGTGGGCCCAGAGCAGAACAGACACCCATGCCCGCAGTGGGGGCAGACCTGCAAACGATTAGCGTGACAGACAGACCACCCTAATTAGAGGGGGAGCACAGCCACTACCCGCCCTGCAAGGGAGACTTCCCAACTATACAAGAGCAATATAAATAAATAGAGGGTAAATTTCAAAAACACAACAGTTGCACCAAGCAGAAAGAAACGCAAGCAGTATGAAAAACAAGGAAAGAAAGGACCACAAGCAATGCAGGTCAACGCAACTTTAGAAGAGGTAATAGCTGCAACAGATGGAATGTCAGATAAAGAGTACAGGATATATATGCTTCAGATAATCTGGAGTCTCAAGGAAGACATGAGACAGCAAAATCAGACAATGAAAGATCACATTGACAAACAAATTCAGGAAGTAAAAGATCAATTTCACAGGGAGATAGAGGTAATAAAAAACAAACAAATAGAAATCCTAGAAATGCAGGAAACCATAAACCAACTTAAAAACTCAATTGAGAATACTACCAGCAGAGTAGATCACTTAGAAGAGAGAACATCAGACAATGAAGACAAAGTATTTCAACTGGAAAAGAACATAGACAGCTCAGCAAGTCTGCTAAGAAACGATGAGCAGAATATCCAAGAATTATGGGACAATATCAAAAGACCAAATTTAAGAATCATTGGGATACAGGAAGGCACAGAGCTCCAAACCAAAGGAATAAACAGACTATTCAGTGAAATTATACGAGAAAACTTCCCAGACTTGAAATGATACAGAATCACAAATCCTAGAAGCCTACAGGACGCCGAATGTGCAAAATCATAAGAGATCCACACCTAGACACATTATAATGAAGATGTCCAACATACAGAATAAGGAGAGAATTTTAAAAGCTGCAAGAGAAAGAAAGCAGATTACATTTAGGGGCAAACCAATCAGGATAACAGCTGATCTCTCAACACAGACTCTGAAAGCTAGAAGATCCTGGAATAACATATTTCAAACACTGAAAGAAAATGGGATCCAACCAAGAATTGTGTATCCGGCGAAATTAAGCTTCAGGATAAAAGATGAAATTAAAACCTTCCACGATAAACAAAAGTTAAAAGAATTTGCAGCTAGAAAACCATCTCTTCAAAAAATCCTTTGCAAAACATTACAGGAAGAGGAAATGGACAATAACATTGAAAACCAACAATGGGAGGTAGGACAGTAAGGGGGGGAAAGTAGTCAAAGAGAATAACAAATCAGGTTTAGTAACATCAATAAACAAATATGGCTAGAAGAACAAACCAGATCTCAATAATAACCCTAAATGTTAATGGCTTAAACTCACCAATTAAGAGACACAGGCTAGTAGAATGGATCACAAAACAAGACCCAACAATATGCTGCCTACAGGAGACGCATTTGATAGAAAAAGATATTCATAGACTGAAGGTGAATGGTTGGGAAAAATCATACCACTCATATGGAATGCGGAAACAAGCAGGAGTGTCCATACTCATATTTAATAAAATAGATTTCAAGCCAAAGTTAATCAAAAGGTATAAAGAAGGACACTTCATACTTCTCAAGGGAACCATACACCAACAAGACATAACAATCATAAATATATATGCCCCAAATAATGGTGCAGCTCTGTACATCAAGCAAACTCTTCTCAAGTTCAAGAGTCTAATAGACCAACATACAATAATCATGGGAGACTTCAACACACCTCTCTCACCACTGGACAGATCTTACAAACAAAAGTTAAATAAGGAATCTATAGAACTCAATAACACAATTAACAACCTAGACTTAATTGACATATATAGACTATACCACCCAACATCAAGTAGTTACACTTTTTTCTCAGCAGCACATGGAACCTTCTCAAAAATAGACCATATATTATGTCACAGGGCAACTCTTAGACAATATAAAGAGGTAGAGATAATACCATGCATCTTATCTGATCATAATGGAATAAAACTGAAAATCAATGATAAAAGAAGGAAGGAAAAATCTAGCATCACTTGGAGAATGAACAATAGGTTGCTGAATGATTAATGGGTTTTAGAAGACATCAAGGAGGAAATTAATAACTTCCTAGAGTTAAATGAAAACACAGACACAACATATCAGAATCTATGGGACACATTGAAAGCAGTTCTATGAGGATAATTCATTGCTTGGAGTTCATTCCTCAAAAAAAGAAAAAAAACAACAAATAAATGATCTCATACTTCATCTCAAAATCCTAGAAAAAGAAGAGCAAAACAACAGCAAAAGAATTAGAAGGCAAGAAATAATTAAAATCAGAGCTGAAATTAATGAAATTGAAACAAAAAAAAACAATTGAAAAAATTGACAAGACTAAAATTTGGTTCTTTGAAAAAATAAATAAAATTGACAGACCCTTAGCCATGCTAACGAAGAGAAGAAGAGAGAGAACTCAAATTACTAACATACGGGATGAAAAAGGTAATATCACAACAGACACTTCAGAAATACAGAAGATAATCAGAAATTATTTTGAATCCTTATACTCCAATAAAATAGAAGATAGTGACGGCATAGATAAATTCCTTAAGTCTTATGATCTGCCCAGATTGAGTCAGGAGGATATAGACAACATAAACAGACCAATAACAATAGAGGAAATAGAAGAAACCATCAAAAGATTACCATCTAAGAAAAGCCCAGGATTGGATGGGTATACAGCAGAGTTTTACAAAACCTTTAAAGGGGAACTAATATCAATACTTTTCAATCTATTTCAGTAAATAGAAAAAGAGGGAGAACTTCCAAATTCATTCTACGAGGCCAACATCACCCTGATTCCGAAACCAGAAAAAGACACTTCAAAGAAAGAAAACTACAGACCAATATCTCTACTGAACCTTTACGCAAAAATCCTCAATAAAATTCTGGCGAATCGGATTCAAATACATATCAAAAAAATTATACACCATGATCAAGTAGGATTCATCCCTGGGATGCAAGGCTGGTTCAATATACGGAAATCAATAAATGTTATTCACCACATCAATAGACTTAAAAATAAGAACCATATGATCATCTCGATAGATACAAAAAAAAGCATTCGACTAAGTACAGCATCCCTTTATGTTCAAAACTCTAGAAAAATTAGGGATAACTGGAACATATCTCAACATTTTAAAAGCAATCTACGATAAGCCAAAGGCCAGCATCATTCTGAATGGAGAAAAATTGAAGGCATTCCCTCTAAGATCTGGTACAAGACAGGAATGCCCTATCTCACCCCTTCTGTTCAACATAGTCCTTGAAACACTGGCCACAGCAATTAGACAGTCGAAAGAAATTAAAGGCATAAAAATAAGAAAAGAATAACTTAAATTATCACTATTTGCAGATGATATGATCCTATACCTAGCAGACCCAAAAGGGTCTACAAAGGAGCTATTAGAGCTAATAAATGAATTCAGCAAAGTGGCAGGATATAAGATCAACACGCATAAATCAAAGGCATTCCTGTATATCAGCGACAAATCCTCTGAAATGGAAATGAGGACAACTACTCCATTCACAATATTCCCCCCAATAATAAAATACTTGGGAATCAACCTAACAAAAGAGGTGAAATATTTATATAATGAAAATTACAGAACCCTAAAGAAAGATATAGAAGAAGACCTTAGAAGATGGAAAAATATACCCTGCTCATGAATAGGCAGAACTAACATCATCAAAATGGCGATATTACCAAAAGTTCTCTATAAGTTCAATGCAATGCCAATCAAAATCCCAACGGCATTTCTTGTAGAAATAGATAAAAGAATCATGAAATAAATATGGAATAATAAAAGACCCAGAATAGCAAAAACAATGCTAAGCAGGAAGTGTGAATCAGGTGGTATAGCGATACCAGACTTCAAACTATACTACAGAGCAATAGTAACAAAAACAGCATGGTACTGGTACCAAAACAGGCGGGTGGACCAATGGTACAGAATAGAGGACACAGTAACCAATCCACAAAAATACAACTAACTTATATTTTATAAAAGGGCTAAAAGCATGCAATGGAGGAAGGATAGCATCTTCAACAAATGGTGCTGGGAAAACTGGAAATCCACTTGCATCAAAATGAATCTGAATCCCTATCTCTCACCATGCACAAAAGTTAACTCAAAATGTATCAAGGAGCTTTATATTAAATCAGAGACACGGCATCTGATAGAAGAAAAAGTTGGTTATGATCTACATACCATGGGATCGGGCCCCAAATTCCTCAATAGGACACCCATAGAGCAAGAGTTAACAACTAGAATCAACAAATGGGACTTACTCAAACTAAAAAGTTTTTTCTCAGCAAAAGAAACAATAAGAGAGATAAACAGGGAGCCTAAATCCTGGGAACAAATCTTTAATCCACACACTTCAGATAGAGCCCTAATAACGAGAATATACAAAGAACTCAAAAAATTAGACAATAAGATAACAAATAACCCAATCAATAAACGGGACAAGGACCTGAACAGACACTTTTCAGAGGAGGACATACAATCAATCAATAAATACATGAAAAAATGCTCACTATCGCTAGCAGTCAGAGAAATGCAAATCAAAACTACCCTAAGATACCATCTCACTCCAGTAAGATTGGCAGCCATTAGGAAGTCAAACAACAATAAGTGCTGGAGAGGATGCGGGGAAAAGGGCACTCTTATTCATTGCTGGTGGGACTGCAAATTGGTGCAGCCAATTTGGAAAGCAGTATGGAGATTTCTTGGAAAGCTGGGAATGGAACCACCATTTGACCCAGCTATTCCCCTTCTCGGTTTATTCCCTAAAGACCTAATAAGAGCATGCTACAGGGACACTGCTACATCGATGTTCATAGCAGCACAATTCACGATAGCAAGATTATGGAATCAGCCTAGATGCCCTTCAATAGATGAATGGATTTAAAAAATGTGGTATTTATACACAATGGAGTATTACTCTGCATTAAAAAATGACAAAATCATAGAATTTGGAGGGAAATGGATGGCATTAGAGCAGATTATGCTAAGTGAAGCTAGTCAATCATTAAAAAACAAATACCAAATGACCCCTTTGATATAAGGGGAGTAAACAAGGACAGGGTAGGAACGAAGAGCTTGACAAGAAGATTTACATTAAACAGGGATGAGAGGTGGGAGGGAAAGAGAGTGAGAAGGGAAATTGCATGGAAATGAAAGGCGATTCTCAGGGTTATAAAAAATGATATATAAGAGGAAAGGAGGGGTAAGACAAGATAATATACATGGAAGAAATGATTTACAGTAGAAGGGGTAGAGAGAGAAAAGGGGAGGAGAGGGGAGGGGAGGGGGGATAGTAGAGAATAGGACAGACAGCAGAATACATCAGACACTAGAAAGGCAATATGTCAATCAATGGAAGGGTAACTGATGTGATAAAGCAATCTGTATACGGGGTAAAGTTGGGAGTTCATAACTCGCTTGAATCAAACTGTGAAATATGATGTATTAAGAACTGTGAAAGGTTTTGAACGACCAATAATAAAAAAAAGTGCTGAAAGACTGTTGCATAGAGCAGATGTTGGATACTGGGGTACACAGGAATCGTTGCAGAGAGCAGAGTTTTGAGACTGGGGTGCAGAAGGACTGTTGGATAGAGCAGACGTTAGAAACTGGTGTGCAGAAAGATAGTTGCAGACAGCAGAGGTTTGAGATTGGGGTACAGAAGGACTGTTATAGAGAGCAGAGTTTCAAGACTGAGGTGCAGAAGGATCGTTGCAAAGAGCAGAGGTTGGAGACTGGGATGCAGAAGAACTCCTAACGAAAGAAGAGTTTATAGACAAAGTTGCACAAGGATCTTACAGAGAGCAGAGTTGTAGACCGATGTGCTTCAGGACTGTTAAAGAGAACAGAGGTTGGAGACTGGGGTGCAGAAGGATCATTGTAGAGAACAGAGTTTTCAGATTGAGGTGCAGAAGGCATTTTGTACAGAGAACATCTAGGAGACAGGGTTGCTTAAATACTGTTGCAAAGAGCAGAGTTTAGGGACTGGGGTGCAGAAGGATATTTATAAAGAACAGAGGTTGGAGACTGCGGTGCAGTAGGCCTATTACGGAAAGCAGAGTTTGGAGAAGGGGTTCAGAAGTACATTTACAGAGAGTAGTTTTTAAAGACTGTGGTGTAGAAGGACCGTTGCAGAGAGCAGAGGTTGAAGACTGAGGTGCAGAAGAATTGTTACAGAGAGCAGAGTTTGGAGACTGGGTTGCAGAGGGACTGTTGCAGAGAGCAGAGCCTGGACCCTGGGGTGTAGAAGGACTGTTGCAGAGAGCACAGGTTGAAGATTGGGTTGCAGAAGGACTGTTGCAGAGAGAAGAGTTTGGAGACTGTGTTACAGTAGGACTATTAAATAGGCAGAGGTTGGAGTTTTTGGACAGAGGGACTGTTGCAGAGAGCAGATGTTGGAGATTGGGAACAGAAGGACTGTTGCAGAGAGCAAAGTTTTTAGACTGAGGTGCAGAAGCACTGTTACAGAGAGCAGAGTTTGTAGAATGGAGTGCAAAAGGTCTTTTACAGAGAGCAGAGGTTGGATACTGGGGTGCAGAAAAACTAATACAGAAAGCAGGGTTTGAAGACAGGGTTTCAGAGGACACCACGGAGAGCAGAGTTCGGAGACTAAGGTACAATAAGACTGTTACAGAGAGCAGAGGTTGGAGACTGCGGTGCAGAAGGACCATTACAGAGAGCAGATTTTAGAGACTGCACTACAGGAGGACTGATACAAAGAGCAGAGTTTGGAGACTGGGGTAGAGAAGGACTGTTTCAGAATGCAGAGTTTGGAGACTGGGGTGCACAAGGATCGATGTAGAGAGCAGAGTTTTCAGACTGAGGTGCATAAGGACTGTTGCAGATAGTAGATGTTGGAGACTGGGGTGCAGAACGACTTTTTCAAAGAGCAGAGGTTGGAGACTGGGGTGCAGAAGGATTTTTTACAGAGAGCAGAGGATGGAGACTGCTGTGCAGATGGACCGTGACAGAGAGCAGAGGTTGGAGACTGGGATGCACAAGGTTCATTGCCGAGAGCAGAATTTTCAGACTGAGGTGCAGAAGGATTGTTGCAGAGAGCAGATGTTGGAGACTGGGGTGCAGATGGATCGTTGCAGAGAGCAAATGTTGGAGACTGGGGTGCAGTAGGATTGTTACAGAGAGCAGAGTTTGGAGACAGGTTTTAAAAAGTACCATTGCAGAGATCAGAGTTTGAGAACTGAGGTGAAGAAGGACTCTTGCAGGGACCAGAATTTGAGACAGCAGTGCAAAAGGACTGTTGCAGAGAGCAGACGTTGGAGACGGAGATGCAGAAGGACTGTAACAGAGAGTAGAGATTGGAGACTGAGGTACAGAAAGATTGTTATTGAGAGCAGAGTTTGGAGACTGGGGTACAGAAGGACTTTGGCAGAGAGCAGAAGTTGAAGACTGAGGTGCAGAAGGACTGTTACAGACAGCAGAGGTTGGAGACTGGGGTGCAGAAGGACTGATACAGAAAGCAGAAGTTGAAGACTGGGGTGCAGAAGGACCACTAAAGAGAACAGAGGTTGGAGATTGCAGTACAGAAGGACTGTGACAGAGAGCAGAGTTTGGAGACTGGGGTGCAGAAGAACTGTTGCAGAGAGCATAAGTTGGAGACTGTGGTGCAGAAGGATTGTTGCAGAGAGGTTTGAGACTGCGGTGCTGAAGGACTCTTGCAGACACCAGAGGTTGGAGAATGGGGTGCAGAAAGACTGTTGCAGAGAGCAGAGTTTGGAGACTGTGGTACAGAAGGACTGTTACAGAGAGCAGAGTTTGGAGACTGGGGACCAGAAGGAATGTTACAGAGAGCAGAGTTTGAAAACTGGGGTGCAGAAGGATCGTTGCAGAGAGCTGAGGTTGGAGACTGAGGTGAAGAAGGATTTTGACGGAGAGCAGATGTTGGAGACTGGGGTGCTTAAGGACCATTGAAGAGATCAGATTTTGGGAACTTAGGTTAAGAAGGATTGTTTTAGAGAACAGATGTTGAAGACTGTGGTACAGAAGGACTGTTGCAGAGAGCAGAGTTTGGAGACTGTGGTGCAAAAGGACTGTTACAAAGAGCACAGTTTGGAGACAGGATTGCAGAAGCATCTTATAGAGAGCAGAGTTTTCAGACTGAGGTGCAGAAAGACTGTTGAGAGTGCAGACGTTGAAGACTGGGTTGCAGAAAGACGGGTGCAGAGAGGAGATGTTTGAGGCTAGAGTGCAGAAGGACTCTTACAGAGAGCAGAGGTTGGAGACTGTGGTGCAGAGAAACTGTTACAGAGAGAAGTGTTTGGAGACTGCAGTGCAGGACTGATACTGAGAGCAGAGGTTAGAGAATGGTGTGCATTACGGCTGTTAAAGAGAGCAGAGGTTGGAGACTTGGGTGCAGTAGGCCTGTTACAGAGAGCAAGATTTTTTCAGAGAACAGATGTTGGAGAATTTGGTGCAGAAGGACTGTTGCAAAGAGCACAGTTTGGAGATTGGGGTTTAGAAGGACTGTTGCTGAGAGTAGAGTTTAGAGACTGGGGTACAGAATGACTGTTACAAAGAGCATAGTTTGGAGAAAAGGTTGCAGAAGCATCTTACAGAGAGAAGAGTTTGAAGACTGAGGTGCAACAGGACTGTTACAGAGATCAGAGTTTGGAATCTGGGGTTCTGAAGGATCTATGCAGAAGGCAGAGTTTGGAGACTGGGTTGCAGAAGGATCTTACAGAGATCAGAGGTGGAAGACTGAGGTGCAGAAAGAATGTTACAGAAAGTAGAGTTTTTAGACTGAGGTGTAGAAGGACCATTGCAGAGAGTAGAGGTTGGAGACTGAGGTGCAGAAGGATTGTTACAGATAGCAAAGGCTGGAGACTGGGGTGCAGTAAGACTGTTGCAGATAGCAGAGGTTGGAGACTGGGGTGTAGAACGACTGTTTCAGGTAGCAGGTGTTGGAGACTTGGGTGCAGAAGGACTGTTGCAGAGAGATGAGTTCGGAGACTGAGGAGCAGAAGGACTGTAACAGATAGAAGAGGTTAAACACTGGGGTGCAGAAGGACTGATACAGAAAGCAGAGGTTGGAGACTAGGGTGCAAACGGACCGTTACAGAAAGCAATGTTTGGAGACAGTAATACAGGAGGACTGTTACAGAGAGCAGAGGTTGGAGACTGGGGTAGAGAAGAACAGTTTCAGAGTGCAGATTTTGAAGACTGGGGTAGAGAAGACTTGTTTTAGACTGCAGATGTTGGAGACTGGGGTGGAGAAGAAATTTTAAAGAGAGCATAGGTTGGAGACTCGGGTGCAGAAGAAGTGTCGCAGAGAGCAGAGTTTGGAGACTGAGGTGCAGAAAGAATGTTACAGAGAGCAAAAGTTGGAGACTGGGTGCAATTACTGATACAGAAACAGAGGTCGGAGACTGGGGTGCAGAAGGACCATTACACAGAGCAGAGTTTGGAGACTAGGGTACAGTAGGACTGTTGCAGATAGCAGATATTGGAGACTGTTGTTCAGAAAGACTTTTGCAGAGAGCAGAGGTTAGAGAATGGGGTGAAGAAGTAAGGTTGCAGAAAGCAGAGGTTGGAGACAGAGGTGCAGAAGGACTGTTACAGAGAGCCAAGGTTGGAAACAGTGGTACAGATGGACTGATACAGAAAGCAGAATTTTGAGACTGGAGTACAGAAGGACCATTACAAAGAGCAGAGGTTGGAGACAGGGGAGCAGATGGACTGTTTCAGAAAACAGAGTTTGAAGACTGGGGTGCAGCAGGACCAGTGCAGAATGCTTAGGTTGAAGACTGGGGTGTAGTAAGAATGTTAAGGAGAGCAGAGTTTTTAAACTGGTGTGCAGAAGGTTCTGACAGAAAGCAAAGGTTGAAGACAGGCGTGCATAATGACTGTTGAGGAGCGGAGACGTTGGAAACAGGCGTGCAGAGAATCATTGAAGAGAGCAGAGGATGGAGATTGGGGTGTAGAATGACTTTTGCAGAGAGTAGACATTGGAGAATGGGGTGCAGAAGGATCATTGCAGACAGCAAATGTTTGAGACTGGAGTACAGAAGGACTTTGACAGAGAGTAGAGCTTGAGACTGAGGTGCAGAAGGACCGTTGCAGAGAGCAGAGGTTTGAGACTGAGTTGCAAAAACACTGTTACAGAGAGTAGAGGTTGGAGATTGGGGTCCAAAAGGTCTGTTAAAGAGAGCAGAGTTTGGAGAATGGGGTGCAGAAGAACTGTTACAGAGAGCAGAGTTTTTAGACAAGGTTGCAGAAGGATCTTGCGAAGAGCAGAGATTGTAGACCAAGGTGCAGCAGGACTGGTACAGAGAGCAGATGTTGGAGACTGAGGTGCAGAAGGACTGTTACAGAGAGTAGAGGTTGGAAACTGAGTTGCAGAAGGATCGTTGAAGAGAACAGAGGTTTAAGACTGAGGTGCAGGAGGACTGTTTCAGTGAGCACATGTTGGAGACTGGGGTGCAGACAGACTGTTGCAAAGTGCAGAGGGTGGAGACTGGGGTGCTGAAAGATCATTGTAGAGAGCAGAGTTTAGATACTGGGGTGCAGAAAAATTGTTATAGAAAACAGACTTTGGATACTTGGGTGTAGAAGTCCTGTTACGGAGAGGAGAATTTTGATAAGGGGTGCAGAAAGAATGTTAAAAATGGGCAGAAATTTGAGACTGGGTTGCAGAAGGATCTTACAAAGAGGAGGCGTTGGAGACTGAGTTGGAGAAGGACTGTTTACGAGAGTAGAGGCTGGAGACTGAGATGCAGTAGGATTGTTACAGAGAGCATAGTTTGGAAACTGGGGTGCAGAAGGACTGTTGCAGATAGCAGAGTTTGGAGACTGGGGTGTAGATGGACTGTTGCAGGGAAGAGAAGTTGGAGACTGGGGTGCTGAAGGACTTTTGCAGAGAGCATAGGTAGGAGACTGAGATCCAGAAGGACTGTTAGAGAGAGCAGAGGTTGGAGACTGGGTGCAGAAAGACTGATACAGAAAGCAGACGTTGGAGACTGGGTTGCAGAATTACCGTTACAGAGAGCAGAGGTTGGAGTCTGCAGTACAGAAGGACTGTTACCGATTGCAGAGTTTGGAGACTGGGGTGGAGAAGGACTGTTTCAGAGAGTAGATGTTGGAGACTGGGGTGCAGAAGAACTGTTGCATTGAACAGATGTTAAAGACTGGTGTGCAGAAGGAATGTTGCAGAGAGCAGAGTTTGGAGACTGAGTTGCTGAAGGACTTTTGCAGACAACAGAGGTTGGAGACTGCAGTGCAGAAGGACCGTTGAAGTGAGCAGATCATGGAATCTAAGGTGCAGAAGGATTCTTACAGAGAACAGAGGTTGGAGACTGGGGTGCAGAAGGCCTGTTACAGAGATCAGAGTTTGGAGACTGGGGTGCAGAAAGATCTTACACAGAGCAGAGTTTGGAGACTGGGGTGCACACGAACTTTTGCACAGAGCAGAGGTTGGATACTGGGTTGGAGGAGGATCATTGCAGAGAGAAGACTTTGGAGACAGGGACGCAGAAGGCCTGTAACAGAGAGAAGAGTTTGGAAACTGGGGTGCAGAAGGCCTTTAACAGCGAGCAGAAGTTGGAGACTGGGGTGCAGAAGGACTGTTACAGAAAGAAGAGGTTGGAGACTGAGGTTCAGAAGAACTGTTACAGAGAGCAGAGGCTGGAGACTGGGGTGCAGAAGGACTGTTACAGAGAACACAGGTTGGAGACTGGCGTGCAGAAAAACAGTTGCAGAGAGCATAGTTTGGAGACTGGGGTGGAGAAAAAATGTTACAGAGAGCAAAGTTTGGAAACTGGGGTGCAAGAAGGATCTTACAGAGAGCAGAGATTGAAGACTGGGGTGCAGAAAGACTGTTACAGAGAGCAGAGGTGGGAGACTGAGATGCTGAAGGACTGTTACAGAAAGCAGAGTTTGGAGACTGGTGCGCAAAACGATTGTTACAGAGAGGAGAGGTTGGAAAATGAGGTGCAGAAGGACGATTGCAGAGAGCAGAATTTGGGGACTGAGTTGCAAAAGGATTGTTACAGAGAACAGAAGTTGGAGGACTGTTGCAGTGAGCAGAGGTTGGACACTGTGGTGCAGAAATATCATTGCAGAGAGCAGAGGTTGGAGACCTTGGTGCAGAAGGACTGTTACAAATAGCAGAGTTTGAATACTGGGTAGCAAAAGGATCTTTCAGAGAGTTAGGTTAGAGACTGAGGTGCAGAAGCACTGTTAGAGAGAGTAGAGCTTGTATTTTGAGGTGCAGAAGGACCGTTGCAGAGAGCACAGGTTGGAGAATGAGGTGCAGAAGGATTGATACGGAGAGAAGATTTTGGAGACTGGGGTGCAGAAAGACTGTTGCAGAGAGTACAGGTTTTAGACTGGGGTGTAGAAGGAGTGTTGCATAGAGTAGAGGTGGGAGATTGGGGTGCAGAAGGATTGAAGCAGAGAGCAGAAGATGGAGACTAACGTGCAGAAGGACAGTTACAAAGAGCAGAGATTGGAGACTGGGGTGCAGAAGGACTGATACAGAAAGCAGAGTTTGGAGACTCGGGTGCAGAAGGACCCTTACAGAGAGCAGAAGTTGGAGACTGCAGTACAGAAGGACTTTTAAAGAGAGTAGAGTTTGGAGACTGGGGTTCAGAAGGATCATTGAAGAGAGCAGAGTTTGGAGACTGAGAAGCAGAAGAATCTATGCACATAGCAGAGGAGGAGACTGGGGTGCAAAAGGACTGTTACAGATAGGAGAGGTTGGAGAATGTGGTACAGGAGGATCATTCAGAGAAATGAGGTTGGGGACTGTGGTGTAGAAGGATTGTTTCGAACAGAAGACTTTGGAGACAGGGGTGCAGAAGGATCATTGAAGAGAGCAGAGGTTTCAGACTGAGGTTCAGAGAGACTGAAGCAGAGAGCATATGTTGGAGACTGGGATTCAAAATGACTGTTGCAGAGAGCGAACGTTGGAGACTGGGTTTAAGAAGGATCGTTGCACAGAGCAGAGGTTGGAGACTGGGGAGCAGAACGACTCTTACAGAGAGGAGAGGTGGAGACTGGGGTGAAGAATGCCTGTTGCAGAGAGCAGAGTTTGTCGACTGGGTTGCAGAAGGAACTTACAGAGAGCAGAGTTTGGAGACTGAGATGAAGAAGGACTGTTACAGAGAGCAGAGGTTGGAGACTGGGGTGCATAACAACTATTGCAGAGAGCAGAGGTTGAGGACTGTGGTGCAGAAGGACTGATACAGAGAGCAGAGTTTGGAGAATGTGGTGCAGAAGGATTGATACAGAAAGCAGAGGTTAGAGAATGTGGTGCAAAAGAATCCTTACAGAGAACAGAGTTTAGACACTGAGATGCAGAAGGACTGTTGCAGAGAGCAGAGGTTGGAGATTGGGGCGCTGAAGGACTGTTGCAGAGAACAGAGGTTGGATTCTGAGGTGAAGAAGGACTGTTACAGAGAGCATGTTAGGAGACTGGGGAGCACAATGACTGATACATAATGCAGAGGTTGATGACTGGGGTGCAGAAGGATAGTTGCAGATAGCAGAGGTTGCAGACTGAGGTGCAGAAGGACTGTTACAGAGAGCAGAGTTTGGAGACTGTGGTGCAGAAGGACTGATACCCAAAGCAGAGTTTGGAGACTGGGGTGCAGAAGGACCCTTACAGAGAACAGAGGTTGAAGACTGCGGTATAGAAGAACTGTTGTTGACAACAAGGTTGAAGACTGGGGAGCAGAGGGACCATTGCAGAGAGCAGAGCATGGAGACTGGGGTGCAAAAGGAATGTTAAAGAGCACAGAGTTTGGAAACTGGTGTACAGAAGTATCTTCCAGAGAGCAGAGTTTGGAGACTGGGGTGCAGCAAGACTGTTGCAGAGAGCAGACGTTGGAGACTGGGTTGCATAAAGATCATTGCAGAGAGCAGATAATGGAGACTGGGGTATAGTAGGACTGTTCCAGAGAGCAAAGGTTGGAGACTGGGGTGCAGAGGGACTGTTGCAGAAAGCAGTTTTTGAAGACTGAGTTGCAGAATTAAAGTTACAGAGAGCAGAGTGTGAAAAATGGGGTGCAGAAAGACTGAAACAGAGAGCAGAGGTTGAAGACTGAGGTGCCGAAGTAAAGTTACAGAGAGCAGAAGTTGGATCCTAGGGTGAAGAAGGAATGATAAAGAAAGCAGAGGAGGGAGACTAGGGTACAGAAGGACCATTAGAGAGAGCAGAGGTTTGAGAATGCAGTACAGAAGGACTGTTGCAGAGAGCAGATGTTTCAAACTGTGGTGCAGAAAGACTGTTTCAGAGAACAAAAATTTGAGACTGGGGTGCATAATGACCATTGTTGAGAGCAGAGGATGGAGATTGTGGTGCAGAAGGATTGTTAGAGAAATTAGAGTTTGGAGACTGTGGTGCAGAAGGATCATTCAGAGATCTGAGGTTGGGACTGGGGTTAAGAAGGACTGTTGCAGAGAGCAGAATTTGGAGACTGGAATGCAGAAGGATCCTTGCAGAGAGTAGAGGTTGGAGACTGGGAAGCAGCAGGCCTGTTACTGAGAGTAGAGTTTGGAGACTGGGGTGCAGAAGGCCTGTTACAGAGAGCAGAGATTGGAGACCGGGGTTCAGAAGGACAGTTGCAGAGAGTAGACCTTGGAGACTGTAGTTTAGAAGAATCGAGTCAGAGAGCAGAGTTTAGAGACTGGGGTGCAATAGGACTCTTACAGAGAGCAAAGGTTGGAGACTCGGGTGAAGAAGGCCTGTTACAGAGAGCAGAGTTTGGCGAATGGGGTGAAGAAGGACTTTTGCAGAGAGCAGAGTTTTGAGACTTAGGTATATTAGGACTGTTGCAGAGAGCAGAGGTTGGAAATTGGGGTGCAAAAAAACTGTTCAGAGATCGAAGGTTGGAGACTGAGGTGCAGAAGGACTGTTAGAGAGTGGACAGGTTTGAGACTGGGGTGCAGAAGTATCGTTGCAGAGAGCAGAGGTTGGAGACTGACGTGCAGAAGGATCGTTGCAGAGAGCAGAGGTTCGAGACTGGGATGCAGAAGCATCGTGAAAGAGAACAGAGGTTGGAGACTGGGGTGCAGAAGGACTTTTACAGAGAGCACAGGTTGGAGACTGGGTGCAATAGAAATTGGGCAAAAAGCAGAGGTTGGAGACTGAGGTGCAGAAGGACTGTTAAAGAGAGCAGAGGTTAAAGACTGGGGTGCAGAAAAACTGATAGAGAAAGCAGATGTTGGAGACTGAGGTGCATAAGAACCATTACAAAGAGCAGAGGTTGGAGACTCTGGTACAGAAGGAGTGTTACAGAGAGCAGAGTTTGGAGACTGGGGTGCAAAAGCACTGTTGCTGAGAACAGATGTTGGAGACTCCGGTACTGAAGGAGTGTTACAGAGAGCAGAGGTTGAAGACTGGGGTGCAGAAGGACTGTTGCAGAGAGCAGGTGTTGCAGAGTGAGGTGCAGGAGGACTGTTACAGAGAGCAGAGTTTAAAGACTGTGGTGCAGAAGGACTGAAATAGAAAGCAGAGTTTAAAGATTTGTTGCAGGAGGACCCTCACAGAGAACACAGGTTGAAAACTGCGTTACAGAAGAACCGTTGTAGAGAACATGGTTGGAGACTGGGGTGCAGAGGGACCATTGCAGAGAACAGAAATTGGAGACTGGTGTGAAGAATGAATGTTACAGAGAGCAGAGTTTGGTAACTGGGGTACAGTAGGATCTTACACAGAGCAAAGTTTAGAGAGTTGGGTGAACAAGGATAGTTGCAGAGAGCTAAGGTTGCACACAGGGGTGCAGAAGGATCATTGCAGAGAGCATATTATGGAGACTGGGGTATAGAAGGAGTGTTGCAGGGATTAGATGTTGGATACTAGGGTGCAGAAGGACTTTTGCAGAGAGCAGAGTTTGGAGACTGGGGTGGAAAAGGATCGTTGTAGAGAGCAGAGTTTGGAGACTGAGATGTAGAAGGACTGATAAAAAGAAGAGGGATGGGAGACTTAGGTGCTGAAGAAAAGTTACACAGAGAAGAGGTTGGAGACTGGGGTGCAGAGGACTTATACAGAAAGCAGAGGTGAAAGACTGTCGTGCAGAAGGACCGTTTGAGAGAGCAGAGATTGGAGACTGCTGTACAGAAGTACTGTTAGAGAGAGCATAGGTTGGAGACTGGGGTGCAGAAGGCCTGTTACAGAGAGCAGAGTTTGTATACTGGGGTGCAGAAGGATCTTTCAGAGAGCTGAGGTTGGGGATGTGGTGCAGAAGGACTGTTACAGAGAGCAGAGTTTGGAGACTGGGGTGCAGAAGGATCATTGCAGAGAGAATTGGTTAGAGACTGGGGAGCAAAAGGCCTGTTAAAGAGAGCAGAGTTTGGAGACTGGGGTGCAGAAGGCTTGTTACAGAGAGAAGAGGTTTGAGACTGGGGGGCAGAAGGACTGGTACAGAGAGCAGATTTTGGAGACTGGGTTTCAGAACATCTTACAGAGAACAGAGTTTGGAGACTTAGGTGCAGAATGACTGTTACAGAGAGCGGAAGTTGAAGACTGTGTTGCAGAATGATCGTTGCAGAGAGAAGAGTTTTCAGACTGAGGTTCAGAGTGACTGTTGCAGATATCAGAATTTGGAGACTTGGGTGTAGAAGGATCTTACAGAGAGTAGAGGTATGAGACTTGGGTGCAGAAGGACTTTTGCAGAGAGCAGAGGTTGGAGACTGGGGTGCAGAAGGACTGTTACAGATAGCATAGTTTCGAGACTGGGTTGCAGAAGGATATTATAGAGATCATTTTGGAGACAGAGGTGCAGAAGAAGTGTTACAAGAGCAGAGGTTTAAGACTGGGGTGCTGAAGGATTGTTGCAGAGAGCAGCGTTTCCAGACTGAGGTGCAGTAGTACTGTTGCAGAGAGCAGATGTTGGATCCTGGGTTGCAGAAGGCCTATTAAAGAGAGCAGAATTATAAGACTGTGGTACAGAAAGACTGTTACAGAGAGCAGAGTTTGGAGACTGGGGTGCAGAAGGATCATTGCAGATAGAATTGGTTGGAGAGTGGGGAGCAAAAGGCCTGTTAGAGAGAGCAGAGTTTGAAGACTGGGGTGCAGAAGGCTTGTTACAGAGAGGAGAGGTTTGAGACTGGGGTGCAGAAGGACTGGTACAGAGAGCAGATTTTGGAGACTGGGTTTCAGAAGGATCTTACAGCTAAAAGAGTTTGAAGACTGAGGTGCAGAATGACTGTTACAGAGAGCGGAGGTTGGAGACTGGGTTGCAGAAGGATCGTTGCAGAGAGAATAGTTTTCAGACTGAGGTTCAGAGGGACTGTTGCAGATACCAGAATTTGGAGACTTGGGTGTAGAAGGATCTTACAGAGAGTAGAGGTTTGAGACTTGGGTGCAGAAGGACTGTTGCAGAGAGCAGAGGTTGGAGACTGGGGCGCAGAAGGACTGTTACAGATAGCATAGTTTCGAGACTGGGTTGCAGAAGGATCTTATAGAGAGCATTTTGGAGACAGAGGTGCAGAAGAAGTGTTACAAGAGCAGAGGTTTAAGACTGGGGTGCTGAAGGATTGTTGCAGACAGCAGCGTTTTCAGACTGAGGTGTGGAAGTACTGTTGCAGAGAGCAGATGTTGGATCCTGGGTTGCAGAAGGCCTATTAAAGAGAGCAGAGTTATAAGACTGGGGTGCAGAAAAACTGTTACAGAGAGCAGAGTTTGGAGAATTGCTTGCAGAAGGATCTTACAGAGAGCAAATTTTAGAGACTGAGGTGCAGAAGGACTTTTACTGGTAGTAGAGTTTGGAGACTGAGGAGCAGAAGGAACGTTGTAGAGAGCAAATGTTGGAGACTGATGTCCAGACAAATTGTTACAGAGATCCCAGGGTAGAGACTGGAGTGCAGAAAGAGTGTTACAGAGAGCAGAGTTTGGAGACTGAGGTGCATAAGGACTGTTACAGAGAGCAGAGTTTGGAGACTGGGGTGCAGAAAGACTAATACAGAAACTAGAGATTGGAGAATGGGGTGTAGAAGGACCATTACAGAGAACAGAGATTGGAGACTGTTTTACAGAAGGACTTTACAGAAGGACTGTTACAGGGAGCAGAGTTTGGAGACTGGGGTTCTAAAGGATCATTGCAGAGAGCAGATGTTGTAGACTAGTGTGCAGAAGTATCTTACAGAGAGCATAGGTGGAACACTGAGCTGCATAAGTACTGTTACAGAGACAAGTGGTTTAAGACTGGGGTGCAGAAGGATCGTTGCAGAGAGCAGAGGTTGGAGACTAAGGTGCAGAATTATTGTTGAGGAGAGCAGAGGTTGGAGACTATGGTGCAGAATGATACTTACAGAGAGCAGATGTTGGAGACTCGGATGCAGAAGGACAGTTACAGAGAGCACAGGTTGGAGACTGGGGTGCAGAAGAAATGTTGCAGAGAGTAGATTTTGGAGACTAGGTTTCAGAAGAACTGTTACAGAGAGCAGAGGTTGTAGACTGAGGTGCAGAAGGACTGTTAAAGAGATCAGAGGTTGGAGACTGGGGTACAGAAGAACTGATACAGAAAGCAGACTTTGGAGACTGTGGTGCAGAAGGACTGTTGCAGAGAACAGAGTTTGGAGACTGGGGTGCAGAAGGACCAATGCAGAGAGCTGAAGTTGGAGATTTAGGTGCCTAAGATTGTTACAGAGAGCAGAGGTTGGATACTGGGGTGCATATAAACTGTTACAGAGAGTAGAGTTTGAAGACTGAGGTGCAGAAGAATCTTACAGAGAGCAGAGGTTAGAGACTGGGATGCAGATTAACTGTTGCAGAGAGTAGAGGTTGAAAACTGAGGTGCAGAAAGATCGTTGCAGAGAGAAGAGGTTGGAGACTGGAGTGCAGAAGGCCTGTAACAGAGAGCAGAATTTGGAAACTGGAGTGCAGAAGGCGTTTTACAGAGAGCAGAGGTTGGAGACTGGGGTGCAGAAAGACTGTTACAGATAGTACAGTTCAGAGACTGGGGTATAGAAGGATAGTTGCAGAGAGCAGAGGTTCCAGACTGAGGTGCAGAAGCACTATTATAGATAGAAAAGTTTGGAAACTGGGGTGCAGAAGGACCGTTACAGAGAGAAGAGGTTGGAGAATGCGGTACAGAAGGACTGTTAAAGACAGCAGAGTTTGGAGACTGGGGTGCAGAAGGAGCATTGCAGAGAGCAGAGGTTGGAGCCTGGGTGAAGAAGGATCATTGCAGAGAGAAGATGTTGGAGACTGGGATGCAGAAGGACTGTTACGGAGAGCAGAGTTTGCAGACTGAGGTGCAGAAGAATCGTTATAGAGAGCAGAGGTTGGAGACTGAGTTGCAGAAGAACTTTTACAAAGTGCAGAGGTCGGAGACTGGGGTGAAGAAGAATTCTTAAAGAGAGGAGAGGATGGAGACTGGGATTCATAAGGAGTGTTACAGAGAGCGAAGTTTGGAGATTCTGGTTCAGAAGAACTGTTAAAAAGAGCAGAGTTTTGGGACTGGGGTTCAGAAGGATTGTTACAGAGTGCAGAGGTTTGATTCGGGTGCAGCAAGACTGTAACAGAGAGTAGAGCTTGGAGTGTGGGGTGCAGATGAACAGTTACAGAGAGCAGAGGTTGGAGACTGCAGTGCAGAAGGCCTGTTAAAGAGAGCACTGGTTGGAGACTGAGGTGCAGAAGGATCATTACAGAGAGAAAAGGTTGGATACTGAGGTGCAGACGGACTGTTACAGAGACCAGAGTTTGGACATTAGGTAGCAGAAAGATTTTTACAGAGAGCAGAGGATAGAGACTGAGGTGCAGAAGGACTGTTACAGAGAGCAGAGTTTGAAGACTGGGGTGCAGAAGTATCGTTTCATATAGCAGAGTTTGGAGACTGAGGTGCAGAAGGATCTTACAGAGAGCAGAGGTTGGAAACTGGGGTGCAGAAGGACAGTTACAGAGAGCATAGGTTGGATACTGGGGTGCAGAAGAAATGTTGCAGAGAGCATAGATTTGAGACTGGAGTGCAGAAGGACTGTTACAGAGAGCAGAGGTTGGAGACTGAGGTGCAGAAGGACTGTTACAGAGAGCAAAGGTTGGATTCTGGGTTGCAGAATGACTGATACACAAAGCAGAGTTTGGAGACTGGGGTGCGGAAGCACCGTTACAGAGAGCAGAGTTTGGAGACTGAGGTATAAAAGGACTGTTACAGATAGCAGACTTTGGAGCGTGGGGTGTAGAAGGACTGTTGTAGAGAACAGTGGTTGGAGACTGGGGTGCAGAAGAACCGTTTCAGCGAGCAGAGTTTTGAGACTTAAGTGCAGAAGGTTTGTTACAGAGAGCAGAGGTTGGAGACTGGGGTGAAGAAGGCCTGTTACAGAGGGCAGAGTTTGGAGACTGGGGAGCTGAAGGCCTGTAACAGGGAGCAGAGGTTGGAGACTGGGGTGCAGAAGGACTGTTACAGTTAGCACAGTTTGTAGACTGGTGTGCAGAAGGATATTATAGAGAGCAGAGTTTGGAGACTGAGGAGCAGAAGGACTGTTACAGAGAGCACAGGTTGGAGACTGGGTTGCAGAATGATTGTTGCAGAGAGCAGATTTTTCAGACTGAGGTGCAGAAGGACTTTTGCAGAGAGCAGATGTTCGAGACTGGGGTGCAGAAAGAGTGTTCCTGAGAGCAGAACTTGGCGACTGGGATGGAGAAGATTGTTGCAGGGAGCAGAGGTTGGAGACTGGGGTGAAGAAAGACTGTTGAAGAGACCAGAGTTTGGAGACTGTGGTGCAGAAGGACTGTTGCAGAGAGCAGAGTTTGGAGACTGAGATGCAGAAGAACTGTTACACAAAAAAGACGTTGCAGACTGGGGTGAAGAATTATGATACAGAAAGCTGAGGTGGGAGACTGGGGTGCAGAAGGACCGTTATAGAGAGCAGAGGTTGGAGTCTGGCGTGACGAAGAACTATTTCAGAGAGCAGAGTTTAGAGACTGGGGTGCAAAGGCCTGCTACAGAGAGCAGACTTTGGAGACTGGGTTGCAGAAGGACTGTTATAGAGAGCAGAGTTTTGAGGCGGGGTTGCAGAAAGATCTTACAGAGAGCAGAGGTTGGTGACTCAGATGTAGGACGACAGTTACAGAGAGCAGTGGTTGGAGACTGGGGTGCAGAAGGATCGTGCAAAGAGCAGAGGTTTAAGACTGAGGTGCAGAAGGACTGTTACAGAGAGCAGATGTTGGAGACTGAGGTGCAGAAGGATGGTTACAGATAGCAGAGTTTCATGACTGAGGTACAGAAGGATTGTTACAAAAAGCAGAGGTTAGAAATTGGGGTGCAGAGGGACCGTTACAGAGAGCAGAGTTTGGAGACTGCGGTATACAAAGACTGTAACAGAGAGCAGAGGTCGGCGAATATGGTGCAGAAGGACTGTTACAAAGAGCAGAGGTTGAAGACTGGTGTGTAGAAGGACTGTTGCAGAGAGCAGAGGTTGGAGACTTGGGTGCAGAAGGACTGTTGCAGAGAGCAGAATTTGGAGACGGAGGTGCAGAAGAACTGTTAAAGTGACCGGAGTTTGGAGACTGGGGTGCAGAAAGACTGTTGCAGGGAGCAGGTGTTGGAGTCTTGGGTGCAGAAAGACTTTTGCAGAGAGTAGAATTTGGAGACTGCGGTTTAGAAGGACTGTTGCAAATAGGAGAGGTTTGAGACTGGGGTGCAGAAGGACTGATACAGAAAGAAGAGGTTTGAAACTGAGGTTCAGAAGGACGATTACAAAGAGCAGAGTTTGGAGACTTCAATACAGGAGGACTTTTACAGAGAGCAGAGATTGGAGACTGGAGTGGAGAAGAACTGTTTCAAAGTGCAGATGTTGGAGCCTGGTGTGCAGAAGAACTGTTGCAGAGAGCAGTGGTAGGAGACTGAGATGCAGAAAGAATGTTAAAGAGAGCAGAGTTTGGAGACTGGGTTCAGAAGGGCTGTTACAAAGAGCAGAGTTTGGAGACTGGGTTGCAGAAGAATATTACGTAGAGCAGAGTTTGGAGACTGCGGTGAAGAATGATAGTTACAGAGAGCAGAGGTTGGCGACTGGGGTGCAGTATGATTATTGCAGAGAGTAGAGGTTGGAGACTTGGGTGCAGAAGGACGGTTGCAGAGAGCAGATGTTGGAGACTGGGATGCAGAAGGATCTTTGCAGAGAGCAGAGATTGAAAACTGGTTTGCAGAAGGACTGTTACACAGAGCAGAGGTTGAAGACTGGAGTGTAGATGGAGTGTTGCAGAGAGCACACTTTAGAGACTTGGGTGCAGAAGGACTGTTATAGAGAGCAAATTTTGGAGACTGAGTTTCAGAAGGACTGTTACAGAAAGCAGAGGTTGGAGACTGGAGTGCAGAAGGACTGATACAGAAAGCAGAGGTTGGAGACTTGGGTCCAGAATGAACCTACAGAAAGCAGAGGTTAGAGACTGCAGTACATAAGGACTGTTACAAAGAGAAGAGGTTGGAGACCAGGGTACAGAAGGACTGTTGCAGAGAGCAGAGGTTGGAGAATGAGATGCAGAAGGACTGTTTCAGGGAGTAGATTTTAAAGACTGGGGTGCAGAAGAAGTGTTTCAGAAAGCAGAAGTTAAAGACTTGGGTGCAGAAGGATTGTTGCAGGGAGCAGAGGTTGGAGACTGGGGTGAAGAAGAACTGTTACAGAGATCAGAGTTTTGAGATTGGGATGCAGAAGTATCATACAGAGAGCAAAGTTTGGAGAGTCGGGTATAGACGAAATGTTGCACTGAGCAGAGCTTGGAGACTTGGGTGCAAAAGGACTGTTACAGAGAGCAGAGTTTGAAGACTGGGTGGCAGAAGGAACTTACATTGAGAAGAGGTTGGAGACTGAGGTGCAGAAGAAATGTTACTGAGAGCAATGGTTGGAGACTGGGGTGCAGAAAGATTTTTGCAGAAAGCTGAGGTTGGAGACTGAGGTGCAGAAGGATTGTTACAGTGAGCAGAGGTTGGAGATTGGGGTGAAGAAGGACTGTTACGGAGATCAGAGTTTGTAGACTGGGGTGCAGAAGGATCTTTGAGAGAGCAGAGGATGGAGACTGCGGTGCAGACAAACTGTGGCACAGAACAGAGGTTTGAGACTGGGGTGCAGAAGGACTGTTACAGAGAGCAGAGTTTGGAGACTGGGTCGCAGAAAGACCTTACATAAAGCAGAGGTTGGAGACTGAGGTGCCGAAGAAATGATACCCAGAGCAGAGTTTGTAGACTGGGGTGCAGAAAAACTGTTCCCGAGAACAGAGGTTGGAAACTGTCGTGCAGAAGGACCGTTGCAGAGAGCAGAAGTTGGAGATGGGGTAAAGAAGGAATGTTACAGAGAGCAGAGTTTGGAGACTGAGTTGCAGAAGGACTCTTACAGAGAGCAGAGGTTGAAGACTGGGGTGCAGAATTACTGTTACAGAGAGCAGAGTTCGGAGACAGGGTTGCAGCAGGATATTACAGAGAGAAGAGGATAAAGACTGAGGTGGAACAGGACTGTTACAGAGATCAGAGTTTAGAGACTGGGGTGCAGAAAAATCGTTGCAGAGAACCGAGTTTTTACACTGAGGTTTAGAAAGACTGTGGGAGATTACAGAGATTGGAGACTGGGGTGCAGAAGCATCTTTGTAGAGAGCAGAGGTTTGAGACTGGGGTGCAGAAGAACTGTTAAAGAGAGCAGAGGTTGGAGACTGAGGTGCAGAAGGCCCATTACAGAGAGCAGAGTTTTGTGAAGGGATGCAGAACGACTGTTACAGAGGGCAGAGTTTTGAGACTGGGTTGCAGAAGGATTATAAAGAGAGCAGAGGTTGGAGACTGAGGTGCAGAAGGACTGTTACAGAGAGTAGAGGTTGAAGACTGAGGTGCAGAAGGAACATTTCAGAGAGCAGAGTTGGAGACAGAGGTGCAGAAGAATTGTTACAGAGAGCAGAGTTTGGAGACTGGGGTGCAGAAGGACTGTTGCAGATAGCAAAGGTTGGAGAATGGGGTGAAAAAAGACTGTTGCAGGGAGCAGGTTTTGGAGACTTGTTTGCAGAAGGACTGTTGCAGAGTGGAGAATTTGGAGACTGTGGTGCATAAGGACAGTTACAGAGAGCAGAAGTTTGAGACTGGGGTTCAAAAGAACGGATACAGAAAGCAGAGGTTGGAGACTGGGGTGCAGAAGGACCGTTGCAGAGAGCAGAATTCGGAGACTGCAATACACGAGGACTGTTAAAGAGAGCAGAGGTTGGAGAATGGTTTATATAAGAACTGTTTCAGAGTGCAGACGTTGGAGACTGGGGTTCAGAAGAACTGTTGCAGGGAGCAGAGTTTGGAGACTTGGGTGCAGAAGAACTTTCGCAGATGCAGAGTTTGGAGACTGAGGTTCAGAAAGAATGTTACAAAGAGAAAAGTTTTGAGACTGGGGTGCAGAAGGACCGGTACAGAGAGCAGATGTTGGAGACTGTGGTACAGAAGGACTGTTGCATAGAGCAGGGGTTTGAGAATTGGGTGCAGAAGGAATTTTACAGAGAGCAGAGGTTAGAGAATGTGGTGCAGGAGTAAGGTTGCAGAGTTAAGAGGTTTGAGACAGAGGTGCAAAAGTACTGGTACAGAGAGCAGAGGTTGGAAGCCATGGTTTAGAAAAACTTATACAGAAAGCAGAGTTTTGAGACTGGGGTGCAGACGGACCATTACAGAGAGCAGAGGTTGGAAACTGCGATACAGAAAGACTGTTACAGAGAGCAGAGGTTTGAGACTTGGGAGTAGAAAGACTGTTGCAGAGAGCAGATGTTGGAGACTGGGTTGCAGCAGGAGGTTTTAAAATGAGTTGGAGAAGGAATATTACAGAGAGCAGAGTTTGGAAACTTGGGTGCAGAACGACCTTACAGAGAACAGTGGTTGGAGACTGCGGTGCAGAAGGAGTGTTAAGGAGAGGAGACTTTGGAGACTGGGGTGCAGAAAGACAGTTGCAGAGAGCAGATGTTGGAGACTGTGGTGCATAAGGATTGTTGCAGAGAGAAGAGTTTGGAAACAAGGGTGCAGAAGGACGTTTGCAGAGAGCAGAGGTTGGAGTCTTAGGTGCAGAAAAACAGTTACAGAGAGCAGAGGTTGGAGACTCGGGTGCAGAAGGATCGTTGAAGAGAGCAGAAGTTGGAGACTGAGTTGCAGAATAATCCTTGAAGAGAGCAGAGGTGGAGACTGGGCTGCAGAAGGATCGTTACAGAGAGAAGAGGTGGGAGACTGCTGTGCAGAAGGACTGTTACAGAGAGCACAGTTTGGAGACTGGGTTTCAGAAGGAATGTTGCAGAAAGCAGAGGTTGGAGACTGGGGTGCAGAAGGACTGTTGCAGAGAGCAGACGTTGGAGACTGAGATGCAGAAGGACTGTTACACAGAGCAGACGTTTGAGACTGGGGTGAAGAATTATGATACAGAATACAGAGGTGTGAGACTAGGGTGCAGAAGGACAGTTACAAAGAGCAGAGTTTGCAGACTGGCGTGCAGAAGGATTGTTTCAGAGGGCAGAGTTTGGAGAATGGGGTGCATAAGGCCTGATACAGAGAGCAGAGGTTGGAGACTGGGTTGCAGAAGAACTGTTATAGAGAGCAGACTTTTGAGGCTGGGTTTCAGTAGGATCTTACAGTGAGCAATGGTTGGTGACTGTGGTGCAGGACGAATGTTACAGAGAGCAGTGATTGGAGACTGGGGTGCAGAAGGATAGTGCAGAGAGCACAAGTTTTAGGCTGAGGTGCAGAAGGACTGTTACAGAAAGCAGAGGTTGTAAATTGGGGTACAGAGGGACCATTATGGAGAGCAGAGTTTGGAGATTGCGGTATATAAAGACTGTAACAGAGAGCAGAGGTTGGAGTATATGGGGCAGAAGGACTGTTACAGAGAGCAGAGGATGAAGATTTCGGTGCAGAAAAATTGTTACAGAGAGCAGAGGTTGGAGACTGGGGTGCAGAAGGACATTTACACACAGCAGAGGTTGAAGACTGCGGTGTAGAAGGACTGTTGCAGAGAGCAGATGTTGGAGACTTGGGTGAAGAAGAACTGTTGCAGAGAGCAGATGTTGGAGACTTGGGTGAAGAAAGACTGTTGCAGAGAGCAGAATTTGGAGACATAGGTTCAGAATGACTGTTGAGGATAGGAGACTTTGGAGACTAGGGTGCAGAATGATCGTTTCAGAGAGCATAGGTTGGAGACTGAGGTGCAAAAAGAGTGTTACAGAGAGCAGAGGTTGGAGACTGGGGTGCAGAACGCCTGTTACGAAGACCAGAGTGTGGATAAGAGCTCCAGATGGACTGCTATAGATCACAGAGTTCAGAGACTGGGTTGAAGAAGAATCTAACAGAGAGCAGATGTTGGGGACCCAGGTGCAGAAGGACTGTTACAGAGAGTAGAGGTTGGAGACTGAGGTGCAAAAAGATCGCAGCAGAGAACAGTGTTTTAAGGCTGAGGTGCAGAAAGACTGTTGCAGAGACCACAGGTTGGAGACTGGGGTGCAGAAGGACTGTTGCAGAGAGCCGAGGGTGGAGACTGGGGTGCAGAAGGCTTGTTATAGAGAACAGAATTTGGAGACTGGGGTGCAGAAGGCCTGCTACAAAGAGGAGAGTTCAAAGAAGGGGTGCAGAAGGTCTGTTAGCGAGTGCAGAGTTTGGAGACTGGGTTGCAGAAGGATCTTACAGAGAGCAGATTTTGGAGTCTGAGGTGTAGAATGATTGTTGCAGAGAGAAGAGGTTAGAGACTGGGGTGCAGAAGGCCTGTTACAGAGAGCAGAGGTTGAAGACTGGGGTTCAGAAGGACTGTTATAGAGAGCAGAGTTAGGGACTGAATGGCAGAAGTTTCTTACAAACAGCAGAGTTTGGAGACTGAGGTGCAGGAGGACTGTTACAGAGAGCAGTGTCTGGAGACTGGGATTCAGATGGATCCTGCTGAGAGAAGAGGTTTCAGACTGAGGTGTAGATCGACTGTTATAGAGAGCAGAGGTTGGAGACTGAGGTGCAGAAGTACTGTTAATGGGAGCAAATTTTAGAGACTGTGTTGCAGAAGGATCTTTCATTGAGCAGAGTTTGGAAACTGTGGTGCAGAAGGACTGTTACAGAGAGCAGATGTTGAAGTCTGGGGTTCAGAAGGATTGTTGCAGAGAGCAAAATTTTCAGATTGAGGTGCAGAAGGACTTTTGCAGAGAGCAGATGTTGGAGACTGGGGTGTAGAAGTTTCATTGCAGTGAGCAGAAGTTGGAGACTGCCGTACAGAAAGACTGTTATAAAGAGCAGAGGTTGGATACTGGGGTGCAAAAAAACTGATGAAGAAAGTAGAGGTTGGTGACTGGGGTGCTGATTAATTGTTGGGGCGAGCAGAGTATGGAGACTGGGGTGTAGAAAGACTGTTGCAGAGAGCAGAGGTTGTAAACTGGGGTGGAGAATGACTGTAGCAGAGAGCAGAGGTTGGAGACTGGGGTGCAAAATGACTGTTGCAGAGAGCAGAGGATGGAGTCTGGGATGCAGAAGGACTGTTGCAGAGAGGAGCGGTTGCAGACTGAGTTGCAGAAGGACGGTTACAGAGGGCATAGTTTGGAGACTGTGGTTCAAACGACTGATACAGAAATCAGAGTTTGGATACTGGGGTGCATAAAGACCCTTACAGAGAACAGAGGTTGGAGACTGTTGTACAGAAAGACTGTTACAGAGAGTAGAGGTAGGAGTCTGGGGTGCATAAGAACCGATGTAGAGAACAGAGTTTGGAGACTGGCGTGCAGAAGGACCCTTGTGGCGATCAGAGTATGGAAACTGGGGTGTAGAATGACTGTTGCAGAGAGCAATGATTGGAGACTGAGTTACAGAAGGACTGTTAAAGAGAGCAGAGTTTTGAGACTGGGGTGCAGATGGATTATTGCAGAGAGCAAAGTTTTCAGACCGAGGTACAGAAGAACTGTTGCAGAAAGCAGATGTTGGAGACTGGGGTTCACAAGGACAGTTGCAGCTAGCAGAGGTTTCAGACTGGGGTGCAGAAGGATCATTGCAGAGAGCAGAGTTTCGAGACTGGGATGAAGAAGGATAGTTACAGAGAGCAGAGTTTGGAGACTGGGGTGCAGAAGGACGTTTACAGAGAGCACAGGTTGGAGACTAGGGTGCAGAAGAAATGTTGCAAAAAGCAGAGGTTGGAGATTTGTTTGCAGAAGGACTGTTGCAGAAAGCAGAGGTTGGAGACTGAGGTGCAGAAGGAATTTGCAGGGAGCAGAGTTTAAAGACTGGGGTGCAGAAGGTCTCTTACAGAGAGCAGAGTTTAGAGACTGGGGTGCAGATGAATTTTACAGAGAGCAATGGTTTGAAACTGGGGTGCAGAAGAAATGTTGCAGAGAGCAGATGTTGCAGACTGTGGTGCAGAAGGACTGTTGCTTAAAGCCGAGGTTGGAGGCTGAGGTGCTTAAGGAGTGTTACAGAGAGCAGAGGTTGGAGACTGTGGTGCACAAAGATTATTGCAGAGAGAAGAGTTTTCAGACTGAGGTAAATAAGAACTTTTGCAGAGAGCAGATTTTGTAGACTGGGTTGCACAAAGACTGTTGCAGAGAGCAGAGGTTAGAGACTGGTGTGCAGAAGTATCGTTGCAGAGAGCAGACGTTGGAGACTGGGGTGCAGATAGACTGATATAGAGAGCAGAGGTTGGAGACTGGGGTGCAGAAGGCCTGTTACAGAGAGCAGAATTTGGAGACTGGGGTGATGAAGGACTGCTACAGAGAGCAGAGATTAAAGACTGAGTTGCAGAAGGATTTTAAAGAGAGCAGAGGATGAAGACTGAGGCGCAGAAGCACTGTTACAGAGAGTAGAGGTTGGAGACTGAGGTGCAGAAGGACCGTTGCAGAAAGCAGAGGTTGGAGACTGAGGTGCATAAGGATTGTTACAGAGATCAGATGTTGGAGACTGGGGTTCAGAAAAATTGTTGCAGAGAGCAGAGGTTTTAGACTGGGATGTAGAAGGACTGTTGCAGAGAGTAGACGTTAGAGATTTGGGTCCAGAAAGACTGTAGCAAAGAGCAGAGATTGGAGACTAAAGTGCAGGATAGTTACACAGAGAAGAGATTTGAGACTGGGGTGCAGAAGGACTGACTCAGAAAGCAGAGGTTAAAGACTCGGGTGCAGAAGTACCCTTACAAAAAGCAGAGGTTTGAGAATGCAGTACAGAAGGACTGCTATAGAGAGCAAAGTTTGGAGACTAGGGTGGAGAATGACTGTTGCAAAGAGCAGATGTTGGAGACTGGGGTGCAAAAGGACTGTTGCAGAGAGCAAAGGTTGGAAACTAGGGTGCAGAAGGACTGTTGCAAAGAGCAGAGGTTGCAGACTGAGTTGCAGACGGACGGTCACAGAGGGCAGAGTTTTGAGACTGTGGTTCAAAACGACTGATACAGAAAGCAGAGTTTGGATACTGGGCTGCATAAGGAAACTGACAGAGAATAGAGGTTGGAGACTGTGGTACAGAAGGACTGTTACAGAGAGCAGAGGTTGGAGACTGGGGTGCAGAAGAACTGAGTAGAGAACAGACTTTGGAGACTTGGGTGCAGAAGAATAGTTGGGGCGATCAGAGAATGGAGACTGGGGTGTAGAAGGACTGTTTCAGAGAGCAGAGTTGGAGACTGTGGTGTAAAAGGTCTGTTTAAGAGAGCAGATGTTGGATACTTGTGCGCAGAAGGACTGTTGCATAGATCAGAGATTGGAGATTGAGGTACAGAAGGACTGTTACAGAGAGCAGAGGTTGGAGACTGGGTTACAAATGGAGTATTACAGAGAGCGGAGTTTTCAGACTGAGGTACAGAAGAACTGTTGCAAAAAGCAGATGTTGGAGACTGGGGTTCAAAAGGACTGTTTAAGCGAGAGGAGTTTTGAGACTGGTGTGCAGAAGGATCGTTGCAGAGAGAAGAGGTTGGAGACTGAGTTGCCGAAGGGTGGTTGCAGAGAGCAGAGGTTCGAGACGGGTGCTGAAGGATCGTTACAGCGAGCACAGTTTGGAGACTGAGGTGCAGAAAGACTTTTACAGAGAGCACAATTTGGAGACTGGGGTGCAAAAGGATGTTACAGAGAGCAGAAGTTGGAGACTGAGGTACAAAAAGACTGTTACAGAGAGTAGAGTTTGGAGACTGAGGTGCAGAGGGATTGTTGCAGAGAGCAGATATTTCAGACTGAGCTACAGAAGAACTGTTGCAGAGAGCAGATGTTGGAGACTGGGTTGTACAAGGACTTTTTCAGGGAGCAGAGTTTGGATACTGGGGTGAAGAAGAATTGTTGCAGAGAGCAGAGGTTTGAGACTGGGGTGCAGATGGACTGATACAGAAAGCAGAGGTTGGAGACTGGGGTGTCCAAGGCCTGTTACAGAGAGCAGAAGTTGGGGACTGGAGTGCAGAAGGATCTTAGAAAGAGCAGAGGTTGGAGACTGAGGTGCAAAAGCACTGTTTCAGAGAGTAGAGTTTGGAGATTGAGGTGCAGAAGGACCCTTGCAAAGAGCAGAGGTTGGAGACTGAGGTGCAGAACGATAGTTACAGAGGAAAGAGGTTGGGGACTGGGGTGCAGAAATACTTTTGCAGAGAGCAGAGGTTTTAGACGAGGGTGTAGAAGGACTGTTACAGAGAGAAGAGGTTGGAGACTGGGGTGGAGAAGGACTGTTGCAGAGAGCAGATGCTGGAGACTGGGGTGCAAAAGAAGAGTTGCAGAGAGAAGAGGATGGAGACTGGGGTGCAGAAGGAGAGTTGCAGAGAGAAGAGGATGGAGACTGGAGTGCAGAAGGATCCTTGGGGGGAGCAGAGTATGGAGACTGGGCTGTACAAGGACTGTAACACAGAGAAGTGGTTGGAGACTAGGGTTTAGAAAGACTTTTTCAGAGAGCAGATGTTGGAGACTTGGGTGAAGAAGAACTGTTTCATAGAGCAGAGGATGGAGACTGAGATGCAGATGACGGTTACTGAAAGCAGAGTTTGAAGACTGGGGTGCAGAAGGATCTTACAGAGAGCATACGTTGGAGACAGGGGTGCAGAAGGATCGTTGCAGAGAGCAGAGGTTGGAGTCTGGAATGTAGAAGGACTGATACAGATAACAGAGGTTGGAGACTGGGGTGCAGAAGGCCTTTTACAGAGAGCAGAGTTTGGAGACTGGTGTGCAGAAGGACTGTTACAGAGAGCAGAGGTTTAATACTGGGTTGCAGGAGGATGTTAAAGAGAGCAGAGGTTGGAGACTGAGGTGCAGAAGCACTGTTACAGAGAGAAGAGTTTGGAGACTGAGTTGCAGAAGGACCCTTGCAGAGAGCAGAGGTTGGAGTTTGGAATGCAGAAATACCATTACAGAGAGCAGTGCTTGGAGACTGGGGTACAGAAGGACAGTTACAGAGAGCAGTGTTTATAGAGTGGGTTGCAAAAGGATCTTACAGAGAGCAGACTTTGGATACTGAGGTACAGAAGGTCTGTTACAGAGAGCAGAGGTTGGAGACTGAGGTGCAGAAGGACTGTTATAGAGACTGAGGGGCAGAGGACTGTTATAGAGAGCAGAGCTTTGAGACTGGGGTTCAGAAAAACTGATACAGAAAGCAGAGCTTGGTGACTGGGTTTCAGAAGGACTCTTGCAGAGAGCAAAGTTTGAGACTGAGGTGGAGAAGGACTGTTGCAGAGAGAAAATGTTAGAGACTGGAGTTCAGAATAACTGTTGTAGAGAACAGAGGTTGGAGACTGGGGTGCAGAAGGACCATTGCATATATCAGAGGTTGGAGTCTGGATATCAGAAGTAACATACTAAGAGGAGAGTTTGAACACTGAGGTGCAGAAGGACTGTTGCAGAGAGCAGAGGTTGGAGATTGGGCCACAGTAGGACTGTTGCAGAGAGCAGAGGTTGGAGTCTGATGTGCAGAAGGACTATTACAGAGAGCATAGTTTAGAGACCGGGGTGCAGAAGGTCTGATACAGAAAGCAGACTTTGGAGACTGGGGTGCAGAAGGACCGTTACAGAGATAAGAGGTTGGAGACAGCAGTACAGAAGGACGGTTACAGAGAGCAGAGGTTGGAGATTGGGGTGGAAAAAGAATATTGCAGAGAGTAGATTTCGGAGACTTGGCTGCAGAAGGACTCTTGCAGCGAGCAGAGGTTGAAGACTGGGGTGCAGGAGGACTGTTGCAGAGAGCAGAGGTTGCAGACTGAGGTGCAGAAGGACCCTTAGAGAGAACAGAGGTTGGATACTGTGGTACAGATGAACTGTTACAGGGAGCAAAGGTTGGAGACCGGGGTGCAGAATAACTGTTGTGGAGAATAGCGTTTGGAGAGTGGGGTGCAGAAGGACC
>NW_027521877.1:0-46367 GCF_052094955.1 Ictidomys tridecemlineatus | reverse complement strand
AGAGCTAGCACAAACCGTGTTTGATTTAGAGTTCCAAATACATGTATCCCTATAGGAGAAAACAGAGTGAAACCTCAAAATGAAACCGGTTACTGCCAACGAACGGTTTCACCTAGAAGAACGAAATTTCGGCGAGCCAAGTGGGATTGGTGTACTGATCATTACCTGACAGTTTCATCAAGATTGGGTGAAAAAGTGTGTGCTGAGATTTCAGGCAACTCTAAGTTTTTTGGAAGCTTGGAAGGCCCTTTCCATGAAAGTGATTCTCGCCAGTCTCTGCTTAGGGCTACATCAACAGCAAACAAACCATAGAGATAGAACTTGAAACTGCTTTATTGTGTCAAGTTTCAAAGAGCTAGCACAAACCGTGTTTGATTTAGAGTTCCAAATACATGTATCCCTATAGGAGAAAACAGAGTGAAACCTCAAAATGAAACCGGTTACTGCCAACGAACGGTTTCACCTAGAAGAACGAAATTTGGCGAGCCAAGTGGGATTGGTGTACTGATCATTACCTGAATGTTTCATCAAGATTGGGTGAAAAAGTGTGTGCTGAGATTTTCAGGCAACTCTTAGTTTTTTGGAAGCTTGGCAGGCCCTTTCCATGAAAGTGATTCTCGCCAGTCTCTGCTTAGGGCTACATCAACAGCAAACAAACCATAGAGATAGAACTTGAAACTGCTTTATTGTGTCAAGTTTCAAAGAGCTAGCACAAACCTTGTTTGATTTAGAGTTCCAAATACATGTATCCCTATAGGAGAAAACAGCGTGAAACCTCAAAATGAAACCGGTTACTGCTCAACGAAACGGTTTCACCTAGAAGAACGAAATTTGTCGAGCCAAGTGGGATTGGTGTACTGATCATTACCTGAATGTTTCATCAAGATTGGGTGAAAAAGTGTGTGCTGAGATTTTAGGCAACTCATAGTTTTTTGGAAGCTTGGCAGGCCCTTTCCATGAAAGTGATTCTCGCCAGTCTCTTCTTAGGGCTACATGAACAGCAAACAAACCATAGAGATAGAACTTGAAACTGCTTTATGGTGTCAAGTTTCAAAGAGCTAGCACAAACCGTGTTTGATTTAGAGTTCCAAATACATGTATCCCTATAGGAGAAAACAGAGTGAAACCTCAAAATGAAACCGGTTACTGCCAACAAACGGTTTCACCTAGAAGAACGAAATTCGGCGAGCCAAGTGGGATTGGTGTACTGATCATTACCTGACAGTTTCATCAAGATTGGGTGAAAAAGTGTGTGCTGAGATTTCAGGCAACTCTTAGTTTTTTGGAAGCTTGGAAGGCCCTTTCCATGAAAGTGATTCTCGCCAGCCTCTGCTTAGGGCTACATCAACAGCAAACAAACCATAGAGATAGAACTTGAAACTGCTTTATTGTGTCAAGTTTCAAAGAGCTAGCATAAACCGTGTTTGATTTAGAGTTCCAAATACATGTATCCCTATAGGAGAAAACAGAGTGAAACCTCAAAATGAAACCGGTTACTGCCAAAGAACGGTTTCACCTAGAAGAACGAAATTTGGCGAGCCAAGTGGGATTGGTGTACTGATCAAAACCTGAAAGTTTCATCAAGATTGGTTGAAAAAGTGTGTGCTGAGATTTCAGGCAACTAGTAGTTTATTTGGAGGCTTGGCAGGCCCTTTCCATGAAAGTGATTCTCGCCAGTCTCTGCTTAGGGCTACATCAACAGCAAACAAACCATAGAGATAGAACTTGAAACTGCTTTCTTGTGTCAAGTTTCAAAGAGCTAGCACAAACCTTGTTTGATTTAGAGTTCCAAATACATGTATCCCTATAGGAGAAAACAGAGTGAAACCTCAAAATGAAACCGGTTACTGTCAACGAACGGTTTCACCTAGAAGAACGAAATTTGTCGAGCCAAGTGGGATTGGTGTACTGATCATTACCTGAATGTTTCATCAAGATTGGGTGAAAAAGTGTGTGCTGAGATTTTAGGCAACTCATAGTTTTTTGGAAGCTTGGCAGGCCCTTTCCATGAAAGTGATTCTCGCCAGTCTCTTCTTAGGGCTACATGAACAGCAAACAAACCATAGAGATAGAACTTGAAACTGCTTTATGGTGTCAAGTTTCAAAGAGCTAGCACAAACCGTGTTTGATTTAGAGTTCCAAATACATGTATCCCTATAGGAGAAAACAGAGTGAAACCTCAAAATGAAACCGGTTACTGCCAACAAACGGTTTCACCTAGAAGAACGAAATTCGGCGAGCCAAGTGGGATTGGTGTACTGATCATTACCTGACAGTTTCATCAAGATTGGGTGAAAAAGTGTGTGCTGAGATTTCAGGCAACTCGAAGTTTTTTGGAAGCTTGGAAGGCCCTTTCCATGAAAGTGATTCTCGCCAGCCTCTGCTTAGGGCTACATCAACAGCAAACAAACCATAGGGATATAACTTGAAACTGCTTTATTGTGTCAAGTTTCAAAGAGCTAGCACAAACCGTGTTTGATTTAGAGTTCCAAATACATGTATCCCTATAGGAGAAAACAGAGTGAAACCTCAAAATGAAACCGGTTACTTCCAACGAACGGTTTCACCTAGAAGAACGAAATTTGGCGAGCCAAGTGGGATTGGTGTACTGATCATTACCTGAAAGTTTCATCAAGATTGGGTGAAAAAGTGTGTGCTGAGATTTCAGGCAACTCTTAGTTTTTTGGAAGCTTGGCAGGCCCTTTCCATGAAAGTGATTCTCGCCAGTCTCTGCTTAGGGCTACATCAACAGCAAACAAACCATAGAGATAGAACTTGAAACTGCTTTATGGTGTCAAGTTTCAAAGAGCTAGCATAAACCGTGTTTGATTTAGAGTTCCAAATACATGTATCCCTATAGGAGAAAACAGAGTGAAACCTCAAAATGAAACCGGTTACTGCCAACGAACGGTTTCACCTAGAAGAACGAAATTTGGCGAGCCAAGTGGGATTGGTGTACTGATCAAAACCTGAAAGTTTCATCAAGATTGGGTGAAAAAGTGTGTGCTGAGATTTCAGGCAACTCGTAGTTTTTTGGAAGCTTGGCAGGCCCTTTCCATGAAAGTGATTCTCGCCAGTCTCTGCTTAGGGCTACATCAACAGCAAACAAACCATAGAGATAGAACTTGAAACTGCTTTCTTGTGTCAAGTTTCAAAGAGCTAGCACAAACCTTGTTTGATTTAGAGTTCCAAATACATGTATCCCTATAGGAGAAAACAGAGTGAAACCTCAAAATGAAACCGGTTACTGTCAACGAACGGTTTCACCTAGAAGAACGAAATTTGTCGAGCCAAGTGGGATTGGTGTACTGATCATTACCTGAAAGTTTCATCAAGATTGGGGTGAAAAAGTGTGTGCTGAGATTTCAGGCAACTCGTAGTTTTTTGGAAGCTTGGCAGGCCCTTTCCATGAAAGTGATTCTCGCCAGTCTCTGCTTAGGGCTACATGAACAGCAAAGAAACCATAGAGACAGAACTTGAAACTGCTTTATTGTGTAAAGTTTCAAAGAGCTAGCACAAACCGTGTTTGATTTAGAGTTCCAAATACATGTATCCCTATAGGAGAAAACAGAGTGAAACCTCAAAATGAAACCGGTTACTGCCAACGAACGGTTTCACCTAGAAGAACGAAATTTGGCGAGCCAAGTGTGATTGGTGTACTGATCATTACCTGAAAGTTTCATCAAGATTGGGTGAAAAAGTGTGTGCTGAGATTTCAGGCAACTCGTAGTTTTTTGGAAGCTTGGCAGGCCCTTTCCATGAAAGTGATTCTCGCCAGTCTCTGCTTAGGGCTACATGAACAGCAAAGAAACCATAGAGACAGAACTTGAAACTGCTTTATTGTGTCAAGTTTCAAAGAGCTAGCACAAACCGTGTTTGATTTAGAGTTCCAAATACATGTATCCCTATAGAAGAAAACAGAGTGAAACCTCAAAATGAAACCGGTTACTGCCAACGAACGGTTTCACCTAGAAGAACGAAATTTGGCGAGCCAAGTGGGATTGGTGTACTGATCATTACCTTAAAGTTTCATCAAGATTGGGTGAAAAAGTGTGTGCTGAGATTTCAGGCAACTCGTAGTTTTTTGGAAGCTTGGCAGGCCCTTTCCATGAAAGTGATTCTCGCCAGTCTCTGCTTAGGGCTACATGAACAGCAAACAAACCATAGAGACAGAACTTGAAACTGCTTTATTGTGTCAAGTTTCAAAGAGCTAGCACAAACCGTGTTTGATTTAAAGTTCCAAATACATGTATTTCTATAGGGGAAAACAGAGTGAAACCTCAAAATGAAACCAGTTACTGCCAAGGAACGGTTTCACCTAGAAGAACGAAATTTGGCGAGCCAAGTGGTATTGGTGTACTAATCATTACCTGAAAGTTTCATCAAGATTGGGTGAAAAAGTGTGTGCTGAGATTTCAGGCAACTCGTAGTTTTTTGGAAGTTTGGCAGGCCCTTTCCATGAAAGTGATTCTCGCCAGTGTCTGCTTAGTGCTACATGAACAGCAAACAAACCAGAGAGATAGAACTTGAAACTGCTTTATTGTGTCAAGTTTCTAAGAGCTAGCACAAACCGTGTTTGATTTAGAGTTCCAAATACATGTATCCGTATAGGAGAAAACAGAATGAAACCTCAAAATGAAACCGGTTACTGCCAACGAATGCTTTCACCTAGAAGAACGAGATTTGGCGAGCCAAGTGGGATTGGTGTACTGATCATTACCTGAAAGTTTCATCAAGATTCGGTGAAAAAGTGTGTGCTGATATTTCAGGCAACTCGTAGTTTTTTGGAAGCTTGGCAGGCCCTTTCCATGAAAGTGATTCTCGCCAGTCTCTGCTTAGGGCTACATGAACAGCAAAGAAACCATAGAGACAGAACTTGAAACTGCTTTATTGTGTCAAGTTTCAAAGAGCTAGCACAAACCTTGTTTGATTTAGAGTTCCAAATACATGTATCCCTATAGGAGAAAACAGAGTGAAACCTCAAAATGAAACCGGTTCCTGCCAAGGAACGGTTTCACCTAGAAGAACGAGATTTATCAAGCCAAGTGGGATTGGTGTACTGATCATTACCTGAAAGTTTCATCAAGATTGGGTGAAAAAGTGTGTGCTGAGATTTCAGGCAACTCGTAGTTTTTTGGAAGCTTGGCAGGCCCTTTCCATGAAAGTGATTCTCTCCAGTCTCTGCTTAGGGCTACATCAACAGCAAACAAACCATAGAGATAGAGCTTGAAACTGCTTTATTGTGTCAAGTTTCAAAGAGCTAGCACAAACCGTGTTTGATTTAGAGTTCCAAATACATGTATCCCTATAGGAGAAAACAGAGTGAAACCTCAAAATGAAACCGGTTACTTCCAACGAACGGTTTCACCTAGAAGAACGAGATTTATCGAGCCAAGTGGGATTGGTGTACTGATCATTACCTGAAAGTTACATCAAGATTGGGTGAAAAAGTGTGTGCTGAGATTTCAGGCAACTCGTAGTTTTTTGGAAGCTTGGCAGGCCCTTTCCATGAAAGTGATTCTCTCCAGTCTCTGCTTAGGGCTACAACAACAGCAAACAAACCATAGAGATAGAACTTGAAACTGCTTTATTGTGTCAAGTTTCAAAGAGCTAGCACAAACCGTGTTTGATTTAGAGTTCCAAATACATGTATCCCTATAGGAGAAAACAGAGTGAAACCTCAAAATGAAACCGGTTACTTCCAACGAACGGTTTCACCTAGAAGAACGAGATTTATCGAGCCAAGTGGGATTGGTGTACTGATCATTACCTGAAAGTTTCATCAAGATTGGGTGAAAAAGTGTGTGCTGAGATTTCAGGCAACTCGTAGTTTTTTGGAAGCTAGGCAGGCCCTTTCCATGAAAGTGATTCTCGCCAGTCTCTGCTTAGGGCTACATCAACAGCAAACAAACCATAGAGATAGAACTTGAAACTGCTTTATTGGGTCAAGTTTCAAAGAGCTAGCACAAACCGTGTTTGATTTAGAGTTCCAAATACATGTATCCCTATAGGAGAAAACAGAGTGAAACCTCAAAATGAAACCGGTTACTGCCAACGAACGGTTTCACCTAGAAGAACGAGATTTATCGAGCCAAGTGGGATTGGTGTACTGATCATTACCTGAAAGTTTCATCAAGATTGGGTGAAAAAGTGTGTGCTGAGATTTCAGACAACTCGTAGTTTTTTGGAAGCTTGGCAGGCCCTTTCCATGAAAGTGATTCTCGCCAGTCTCTGCTTAGGGCTACATCAACAGCAAACAAACCATAGAGATAAAACTTGAAACTGCTTTATTATGTCAAGTTTCAAAGAGCTAGCACAAACCGTGTTTGATTTAGAGTTCCAAATACATGTATCCCTATAGTAGAATACAGAGTGAAACCTCAAAATGAAACCGGTTACTGCCAACGAACGGTTTCACCTAGAAGAACGAAATTTGGCGAGCCAAGTGGGATTGGTGTACTGATCATTACCTGAAAGTTTCATCAAGATTGGGTGAAAAAGTGTGTGCTGAGATTTCAGGCAACTTGTAGTTATTTGGATGCTTGGCAGGCCCTTTCCATGAAAGTGATTCTCGCCAGTCTCTGCTTAGGGCTACATCAACAGCAAACAAACCATAGAGACAGAACTTGAAACTGCTTTATTGTGTCAAGTTTCAAAGAGCTAGCACAAACCGTGTTTGATTTAGAGTTCCAAATACATGTATCCCTATAGGAGAAAACAGAGTGAAACCTCAAAATGAAACCGGTTACTGCCAAGGAACGGTTTCACCTAGAAGAACGAAATTTGGCGAGCCAAGTCGGATTGGTGTACTGATCATTACCTGAAAGTTTCATCAAGATTGGGTGAAAAAGTGTGTGCTGAGATTTCAGGCAACTCGTAGTTTTTTGGAAGCTTGGCAGGCCCTTTCCATGAAAGTGATTCTTGCCAGTCTCTGCTTAGGGCTACATCAACAGCAAACAAACCATAGAGATAGAACTTGAAACTGCTTTATTGTGTCAAGTTTCAAAGAGCTAGCACAAACCGTGTTGGATTTAGAGTTTCAAATTCATGTATCCCTATAGGAGAAAACAGAGTGAACCTCAAAATGAAACCGGTTACTGCCAACGAAAGGTTTCACCTAGAAGAACGAGATTTGGCGAGCCAAGTGGGATTGGTGCACTGATCATTACCTGAAAGTTTCATCAAGATTGGGTGAAAAAGTGTGTGCTGAGATTTCAGGCAACTCGTAGTTTTTTAGAAGCTTGGCAGGCCCTTTCCTTGAACGTGATTCTCGTCAGTCTCTGCTTAGGGCTACATCAACAGCAAACAAACCATAGAGATAGAACTTGAAAGTGCTTTATGGTGTCAAGTTTCAAAGAGCTAGCACAAACCGTGTTTGATTTAGAGTTCCAAATACATGTATCCCTATAGGAGAAAACAGAGTGAAACCTCAAAATGAAACCGGTTACTGCCAACGAACGGTTTCACCTAGAAGAACGAAATTTGGCGAGCCAAGTGGGATTGGTGTACTGATCATTACCTGAAAGTTTCATCAAGATTGGGTGAAAAAGTGTGTGCTGAGATTTCAGGCAACTTGTAGTTTTTTGGAAGCTTGGCAGGCCCTTTCCATGAAAGTGATTCTCGCCAGTCTCTGCTTAGGGCTACATCAACAGCAAACAAACCATAGAGATAGAACTTGAAACTGCTTTATTGTGTCAAGTTTCAAAGAGCTAGCACAAACCTTGTTTGATTTAGAGTTCCAAATACATGTATCCCTATAGGAGAAAACAGAGTGAAACCTCAAAATGAAACCGGTTACTGCCAACGAACGGTTTCACCTAGAAGAACGAAATTTGTCGAGCCAAGTGGGATTGGTGTACTGATCATTACCTGAAAGTTTCATCAAGATTGGGTGAAAAAGTGTGTGCTGAGATTTCAGGCAACTCGTAGTTTTTTGGAAGCTTGGCAGGCCCTTTCCATGAAAGTGATTCTCGCCAGTCTCTGCTTAGGGCTACATGAACAGCAAAAAAACCATAGAGACAGAACTTAAAACTGCTTTATTGTGTCAAGTTTCAAAAAGCTAGCACAAACCGTGTTTGATTTAGAGTTTCAAATACATGTATCCCTATAGGAGAAAACAGAGTGAAACCTCAAAATGAAACCAGTTACTGCCAACGAACGGTTTCACCTAGAAGAACAAGATTTGGCGAGCCAAGTGGGGTTGGTGTACTGATCATTACCTGAAAGTTTCATCAAGATTGGGTGAAAAAGTGTGTGCTGAGATTTCAGGCAACTCGTAGTTTTTTGGAAGCTTGGCAGGCCCTTTCCATGAAAGTGATTCTCGCCAGTCTCTGCTTAGGGCTACATTAACAGCAAACAAACCATAGAGATAGAACTTGAAACTGCTGTATGGTGTCAAGTTTCAAAGAGCTAGCACAAACCGTGTTTGATTTAGAGTTCCAAATACATGTATCCCTATAGGAGAAAACAGAGTGAAACCTCAAAATGAAACCGGTTACTGCCAACGAACGGTTTCACCTAGAAGAACGAAATTTGGCGAGCCAAGTGGGATTGGTGTACTGATCAAAACCTGAAAGTTTCATCAAGATTGGGTGAAAAAGTGTGTGCTGAGATTTCAGGCAACTCGTAGTTTTTTGGAAGCTTGGCAGGCCCTTTCCATGAAAGTGATTCTCGCCAGTCTCTGCTTAGGGCTACATCAACAGCAAACAAACCATAGAGATAGAACTTGAAACTGCTTTCTTGTGTCAAGTTTCAAAGAGCTAGCACAAACCTTGTTTGATTTAGAGTTCCAAATACATGTATCCCTATAGGAGAAAACAGAGTGAAACCTCAAAATGAAACCGGTTACTGTCAACGAACGGTTTCACCTAGAAGAACGAAATTTGTCGAGCCAAGTGGGATTGGTGTACTGATCATTACCTGAAAGTTTCATCAAGATTGGGTGAAAAAGTGTGTGCTGAGATTTCAGGCAACTCGTAGTTTTTTGGAAGCTTGGCAGGCCCTTTCCATGAAAGTGATTCTCGCCAGTCTCTGCTTAGGCTACATGAACAGCAAAGAAACCATAGAGACAGAACTTGAAACTGCTTTATTGTGTAAAGTTTCAAAGAGCTAGCACAAACCGTGTTTGATTTAGAGTTCCAAATACATGTATCCCTATAGGAGAAAACAGAGTGAAACCTCAAAATGAAACCGGTTACTGCCAACGAACGGTTTCACCTAGAAGAACGAAATTTGGCGAGCCAAGTGGGATTGGTGTACTGATCATTACCTGAAAGTTTCATCAAGATTGGGTGAAAAAGTGTGTGCTGAGATTTCAGGCAACTCGTAGTTTTTTGGAAGCTTGGCAGGCCCTTTCCATGAAAGTGATTCTCGCCAGTCTCTGCTTAGGGCTACATGAACAACAAACAAACCATAGAGACAGAACTTGAAACTGCTTTATTGTGTCAAGTTTCAAAGAGCTAGCACAAACCGTGTTTGATTTAAAGTTCCAAATACATGTATTTCTATAGGGGAAAACAGAGTGAAACCTCAAAATGAAACCAGTTACTGCCAAGGAACGGTTTCACCTAGAAGAACGAAATTTGGCGAGCCAAGTGGTATTGGTGTACTAATCATTACCTGAAAGTTTCATCAAGATTGGGTGAAAAAGTGTGTGCTGAGATTTCAGGCAACTCGTAGTTTTTTGGAAGTTTGGCAGGCCCTTTCCATGAAAGTGATTCTCGCCAGTGTCTGCTTAGTGCTACATGAACAGCAAACAAACCAGAGAGATAGAACTTGAAACTGCTTTATTGTGTCAAGTTTCTAAGAGCTAGCACAAACCGTGTTTGATTTAGAGTTCCAAATACATGTATCCGTATAGGAGAAAACAGAATGAAACCTCAAAATGAAACCGGTTACTGCCAACGAATGCTTTCACCTAGAAGAACGAGATTTGGCGAGCCAAGTGGGATTGGTGTACTGATCATTACCTGAAAGTTTCATCAAGATTCGGTGAAAAAGTGTGTGCTGATATTTCAGGCAACTCGTAGTTTTTTGGAAGCTTGGCAGGCCCTTTCCATGAAAGTGATTCTCGCCAGTCTCTGCTTAGGGCTACATGAACAGCAAAGAAACCATAGAGACAGAACTTGAAACTGCTTTATTGTGTCAAGTTTCAAAGAGCTAGCACAAACCTTGTTTGATTTAGAGTTCCAAATACATGTATCCCTATAGGAGAAAACAGAGTGAAACCTCAAAATGAAACCGGTTACTTCCAACGAACGGTTTCACCTAGAAGAACGAGATTTATCGAGCCAAGTGGGATTGGTGTACTGATCATTACCTGAAAGTTTCATCAAGATTGGGTGAAAAAGTGTGTGCTGAGATTTCAGGCAACTCGTAGTTTTTTGGAAGCTTGGCAGGCCCTTTCCATGAAAGTGATTCTCGCCAGTCTCTGCTTAGGGCTACATCAACAGCAAACAAACCATAGAGATAGAACTTGAAACTGCTTTATTGGGTCAAGTTTCAAAGAGCTAGCACAAACCGTGTTTGATTTAGAGTTCCAAATACATGTATCCCTATAGGAGAAAACAGAGTGAAACCTCAAAATGAAACCGGTTACTGCCAACGAACGGTTTCACCTAGAAGAACGAGATTTATCGAGCCAAGTGGGATTGGTGTACTGATCATTACCTGAAAGTTTCATCAAGATTGGGTGAAAAAGTGTGTGCTGAGATTTCAGACAACTCGTAGTTTTTTGGAAGCTTGGCAGGCCCTTTCCATGAAAGTGATTCTCGCCAGTCTCTGCTTAGGGCTATATCAACAGCAAACAAACCATAGAGATAAAACTTGAAACTGCTTTATTATGTCAAGTTTCAAAAAGCTAGCACAAACCGTGTTTGATTTAGAGTTCCAAATACATGTATCCCTATAGTAGAATACAGAGTGAAACCTCAAAATGAAACCGGTTACTGCCAACGAACGGTTTCACCTAGAAGAACGAAATTTGGCGAGCCAAGTGGGATTGGTGTACTGATCATTACCTGAAAGTTTCATCAAGATTGGGTGAAAAAGTGTGTGCTGAGATTTCAGGCAACTTGTAGTTATTTGGATGCTTGGCAGGCCCTTTCCATGAAAGTGATTCTCGCCAGTCTCTGCTTAGGGCTACATCAACAGCAAACAAACCATAGAGACAGAACTTGAAACTGCTTTATTGTGTCAAGTTTCAAAGAGCTAGCACAAACCGTGTTTGATTTAGAGTTCCAAATACATGTATCCCTATAGGAGAAAACAGAGTGAAACCTCACAATGAAACCGGTTACTGCCAACGAACGGTTTCACCTAGAAGAACGAAATTTGGCGAGCCAAGTCGGATTGGTGTACTGATCATTACCTGAAAGTTTCATCAAGATTGGGTGAAAAAGTGTGTGCTGAGATTTCAGGCAACTCGTAGTTTTTTGGAAGCTTGGCAGGCCCTTTCCATGAAAGTGATTCTTGCCAGTCTCTGCTTAGGGCTACATCAACAGCAAACAAACCATAGAGATAGAACTTGAAACTGCTTTATTGTGTCAAGTTTCAAAGAGCTAGCACAAACCGTGTTGGATTTAGAGTTTCAAATTCATGTATCCCTATAGGAGAAAACAGAGTGAACCTCAAAATGAAACCGGTTACTGCCAACGAAAGGTTTCACCTAGAAGAACGAGATTTGGCGAGCCAAGTGGGATTGGTGCACTGATCATTACCTGAAAGTTTCATCAAGATTGGGTGAAAAAGTGTGTGCTGAGATTTCAGGCAACTCGTAGTTTTTTAGAAGCTTGGCAGGCCCTTTCCTTGAACGTGATTCTCGTCAGTCTCTGCTTAGGGCTACATCAACAGCAAACAAACCATAGAGATAGAACTTGAAAGTGCTTTATGGTGTCAAGTTTCAAAGAGCTAGCACAAACCGTGTTTGATTTAGAGTTCCAAATACATGTATCCCTATAGGAGAAAACAGAGTGAAACCTCAAAATGAAACCGGTTACTGCCAACGAACGGTTTCACCTAGAAGAACGAAATTTGGCGAGCCAAGTGGGATTGGTGTACTGATCATTACCTGAAAGTTTCATCAAGATTGGGTGAAAAAGTGTGTGCTGAGATTTCAGGCAACTTGTAGTTTTTTGGAAGCTTGGCAGGCCCTTTCCATGAAAAAGTGATTCTCGCCAGTCTCTGCTTAGGGCTACATCAACAGCAAACAAACCATAGAGATAGAACTTGAAACTGCTTTATTGTGTCAAGTTTCAAAGAGCTAGCACAAACCTTGTTTGATTTAGAGTTCCAAATACATGTATCCCTATAGGAGAAAACAGAGTGAAACCTCAAAATGAAACCGGTTACTGCCAACGAACGGTTTCACCTAGAAGAACGAAATTTGTCGAGCCAAGTGGATTGGTGTACTGATCATTACCTGAAAGTTTCATCAAGATTGGGTGAAAAAGTGTGTGCTGAGATTTCAGGCAACTCGTAGTTTTTTGGAAGCTTGGCAGGCCCTTTCCATGAAAGTGATTCTCGCCAGTCTCTGCTTAGGGCTACATGAACAGCAAAAAAACCATAGAGACAGAACTTAAAACTGCTTTATTGTGTCAAGTTTCAAAAGCTAGCACAAACCGTGTTTGATTTAGAGTTTCAAATACATGTATCCCTATAGGAGAAAACAGAGTGAAACCTCAAAATGAAACCAGTTACTGCCAACGAACGGTTTCACCTAGAAGAACAAGATTTGGCGAGCCAAGTGGGGTTGGTGTACTGATCATTACCTGAAAGTTTCATCAAGATTGGGTGAAAAAGTGTGTGCTGAGATTTCAGGCAACTCGTAGTTTTTTGGAAGCTTGGCAGGCCCTTTCCATGAAAGTGATTCTCGCCAGTCTCTGCTTAGGGCTACATTAACAGCAAACAAACCATAGAGATAGAACTTGAAACTGCTGTATGGTGTCAAGTTTCAAAGAGCTAGCACAAACCGTGTTTGATTTAGAGTTCCAAATACATGTATCCCTATAGGAGAAAACAGAGTGAAACCTCAAAATGAAACCGGTTACTGCCAACGAACGGTTTCACCTAGAAGAACGAAATTTGGCGAGCCAAGTGGGATTGGTGTACTGATCAAAACCTGAAAGTTTCATCAAGATTGGGTGAAAAAGTGTGTGCTGAGATTTCAGGCAACTCGTAGTTTTTTGGAAGCTTGGAAGGCCCTTTCCATGAAAGTGATTCTCGCCAGTCTCTGCTTAGGGCTACATCAACAGCAAACAAACCATAGAGATAGAACTTGAAACTGCTTTCTTGTGTCAAGTTTCAAAGAGCTAGCACAAACCTTGTTTGATTTAGAGTTCCAAATACATGTATCCCTATAGGAGAAAACAGAGTGAAACCTCAAAATGAAACCGGTTACTGTCAACGAACGGTTTCACCTAGAAGAACGAAATTTGTCGAGCCAAATGGGATTGGTGTACTGATCATTACCTGAAAGTTTCATCAAGATTGGGTGAAAAAGTGTGTGCTGAGATTTCAGGCAACTCGTAGTTTTTTGGAAGCTTGGCAGGCCCTTTCCATGAAAGTGATTCTCGCCAGTCTCTGCTTAGGGCTACATGAACAGCAAAGAAACCATAGAGACAGAACTTGAAACTGCTTTATTGTGTAAAGTTTCAAAGAGCTAGCACAAACCGTGTTTGATTTAGAGTTCCAAATACATGTATCCCTATAGGAGAAAACAGAGTGAAACCTCAAAATGAAACCGGTTACTGCCAACGAACGGTTTCACCTAGAAGAACGAAATTTGGCGAGCCAAGTGGGATTGGTGTACTGATCATTACCTGAAAGTTTCATCAAGATTGGGTGAAAAAGTGTGTGCTGAGATTTCAGGCAACTCGTAGTTTTTTGGAAGCTTGGCAGGCCCTTTCCATGAAAGTGATTCTCGCCAGTCTCTGCTTAGGGCTACATGAACAGCAAACAAACCATAGAGACAGAACTTGAAACTGCTTTATTGTGTCAAGTTTCAAAGAGCTAGCACAAACCGTGTTTGATTTAAAGTTCCAAATACATGTATTTCTATAGGGGAAAACAGAGTGAAACCTCAAAATGAAACCAGTTACTGCCAAGGAACGGTTTCACCTAGAAGAACGAAATTTGGCGAGCCAAGTGGTATTGGTGTACTAATCATTACCTGAAAGTTTCATCAAGATTGGGTGAAAAAGTGTGTGCTGAGATTTCAGGCAACTCGTAGTTTTTTGGAAGTTTGGCAGGCCCTTTCCATGAAAGTGATTCTCGCCAGTGTCTGCTTAGTGCTACATGAACAGCAAACAAACCAGAGAGATAGAACTTGAAACTGCTTTATTGTGTCAAGTTTCTAAGAGCTAGCACAAACCGTGTTTGATTTAGAGTTCCAAATACATGTATCCGTATAGGAGAAAACAGAATGAAACCTCAAAATGAAACCGGTTACTGCCAACGAATGCTTTCACCTAGAAGAACGAGATTTGGCGAGCCAAGTGGGATTGGTGTACTGATCATTACCTGAAAGTTTCATCAAGATTCGGTGAAAAAGTGTGTGCTGATATTTCAGGCAACTCGTAGTTTTTTGGAAGCTTGGCAGGCCCTTTCCATGAAAGTGATTCTCGCCAGTCTCTGCTTAGGGCTACATGAACAGCAAAGAAACCATAGAGACAGAACTTGAAACTGCTTTATTGTGTCAAGTTTCAAAGAGCTAGCACAAACCTTGTTTGATTTAGAGTTCCAAATACATGTATCCCTATAGGAGAAAACAGAGTGAAACCTCAAAATGAAACCGGTTCCTGCCAAGGAACGGTTTCACCTAGAAGAACGAGATTTATCAAGCCAAGTGGGATTGGTGTACTGATCATTACCTGAAAGTTTCATCAAGATTGGGTGAAAAAGTGTGTGCTGAGATTTCAGGCAACTCGTAGTTTTTTGGAAGCTTGGCAGGCCCTTTCCATGAAAGTGATTCTCTCCAGTCTCTGCTTAGGGCTACATCAATAGCAAACAAACCATAGAGATAGAGCTTGAAACTGCTTTATTGTGTCAAGTTTCAAAGAGCTAGCACAAACCGTGTTTGATTTAGAGTTCCAAATACATGTATCCCTATAGGAGAAAACAGAGTGAAACCTCAAAATGAAACCGGTTACTTCCAACGAACGGTTTCACCTAGAAGAACGAGATTTATCGAGCCAAGTGGGATTGGTGTACTGATCATTACCTGAAAGTTTCATCAAGATTGGGTGAAAAAGTGTGTGCTGAGATTTCAGGCAACTCGTAGTTTTTTGGAAGCTTGGCAGGCCATTTCCATGAAAGTGATTCTCGCCAGTCTCTGCTTAGGGCTACATCAACAGCAAACAAACCATAGAGATAAAACTTGAAACTGCTTTATTATGTCAAGTTTCAAAGAGCTAGCACAAACCGTGTTTGATTTAGAGTTCCAAATACATGTATCCCTATAGTAGAATACAGAGTGAAACCTCAAAATGAAACCGGTTACTGCCAACGAACGGTTTCACCTAGAAGAACGAAATTTGGCGAGCCAAGTGGGATTGGTGTACTGATCATTACCTGAAAGTTTCATCAAGATTGGGTGAAAAAGTGTGTGCTGAGATTTCAGACAACTTGTAGTTATTTGGATGCTTGGCAGGCCCTTTCCATGAAAGTGATTCTCGCCAGTCTCTGCTTAGGGCTACATCAACAGCAAACAAACCATAGAGACAGAACTTGAAACTGCTTTATTGTGTCAAGTTTCAAAGAGCTAGCACAAACCGTGTTTGATTTAGAGTTCCAAATACATGTATCCCTATAGGAGAAAACAGAGTGAAACCTCAAAATGAAACCGGTTACTGCCAACGAACGGTTTCACCTAGAAGAACGAAATTTGGCGAGCCAAGTCGGATTGGTGGACTGATCATTACCTGAAAGTTTCATCAAGATTGGGTGAAAAAGTGTGTGCTGAGATTTCAGGCAACTCGTAGTTTTTTGGAAGCTTGGCAGGCCCTTTCCATGAAAGTGATTCTTGCCAGTCTCTGCTTAGGGCTACATCAACAGCAAACAAACCATAGAGATAGAACTTGAAACTGCTTTATTGTGTCAAGTTTCAAAGAGCTAGCACAAACCGTGTTGGATTTAGAGTTTCAAATTCATGTATCCCTATAGGAGAAAACAGAGTGAACCTCAAAATGAAACCGGTTACTGCCAACGAAAGGTTTCACCTAGAAGAACGAGATTTGGCGAGCCAAGTGGGATTGGTGCACTGATCATTACCTGAAAGTTTCATCAAGATTGGGTGAAAAAGTGTGTGCTGAGATTTCAGGCAACTCGTAGTTTTTTAGAAGCTTGGCAGGCCCTTTCCATGAACGTGATTCTCGTCAGTCTCTGCTTAGGGCTACATAAACAGCAAACAAACCATAGAGATAGAACTTGAAAGTGCTTTATGGTGTCAAGTTTCAAAGAGCTAGCACAAACCGTGTTTGATTTAGAGTTCCAAATACATGTATCCCTATAGGAGAAAACAGAGTGAAACCTCAAAATGAAACCGGTTACTGCCAACGAACGGTTTCACCTAGAAGAACGAAATTTGGCGAGCCAAGTGGGATTGGTGTACTGATCATTACCTGAAAGTTTCATCAAGATTGGGTGAAAAAGTGTGTGCTGAGATTTCAGGCAACTTGTAGTTTTTTGGAAGCTTGGCAGGCCCTTTCCATGAAAGTGATTCTCGCCAGTCTCTGCTTAGGGCTACATCAACAGCAAACAAACCATAGAGATAGAACATGAAACTGCTTTATTGTGTCAAGTTTCAAAGAGCTAGCACAAACCTTGTTTGATTTAGAGTTCCAAATACATGTATCCCTATAGGAGAAAACAGAGTGAAACCTCAAAATGAAACCGGTTACTGCCAACGAACGGTTTCACCTAGAAGAACGAAATTTGTCGAGCCAAGTGGGATTGGTGTACTGATCATTACCTGAAAGTTTCATCAAGATTGGGTGAAAAAGTGTGTGCTGAGATTTCAGGCAACTCGTAGTTTTTTGGAAGCTTGGCAGGCCCTTTCCATGAAAGTGATTCTCGCCAGTCTCTGCTTAGGGCTACATGAACAGCAAAAAAACCATAGAGACAGAACTTAAAACTGCTTTATTGTGTCAAGTTTCAAAAAGCTAGCACAAACCGTGTTTGATTTAGAGTTTCAAATACATGTATCCCTATAGGAGAAAACAGAGAGAAACCTCAAAATGAAACCAGTTACTGCCAACGAACGGTTTCACCTAGAAGAACAAGATTTGGCGAGCCAAGTGGGGTTGGTGTACTGATCATTACCTGAAAGTTTCATCAAGATTGGGTGAAAAAGTGTGTGCTGAGATTTCAGGCAACTCGTAGTTTTTTGGAAGCTTGGCAGGCCCTTTCCATGAAAGTGATTCTCGCCAGTCTCTGCTTAGGGCTACATTAACAGCAAACAAACCATAGAGATAGAACTTGAAACTGCTTTATGGTGTCAAGTTTCAAAGAGCTAGCACAAACCGTGTTTGATTTAGAGTTCCAAATACATGTATCCCTATAGGAGAAAACAGAGTGAAACCTCAAAATGAAACCGGTTACTGCCAACGAACGGTTTCACCTAGAAGAACGAAATTTGGCGAGCCAAGTGGGATTGGTGTACTGATCATTACCTGAAAGTTTCATCAAGATTGGGTGAAAAAGTGTGTGCTGAGATTTCAGGCAACTCGTAGTTTTTTGGAAGCTTGGCAGGCCCTTTCCATGAAAGTGATTCTCGCCAGTCTCTGCTTAGGGCTACATCAACAGCAAACAAACCATAGAGATAGAACTTGAAACTGCTTTATGGTGTCAAGTTTCAAAGAGCTAGCACAAACCGTGTTTGATTTAGAGTTCCAAATACATGTATCCCTATAGGAGAAAACAGAGTGAAACCTCAAAATGAAACCGGTTACTGCCAACGAACGGTTTCACCTAGAAGAACGAGATTTGGGGAGCCAAGTGGGATTGGTGTAGTGATCATTACCTGAAAGTTTCATCAAGATTGGGTGAAAAAGTGTGTGCTGAGATTTCAGGCAACTCGTAGTTTTTTGGAAGCTTGGCAGGCCCTTTTCATGAAAGTGATTCTCGCCAGTCTCTGCTTAGGGCTACATCAACAGCAAACAAACCATAGAGATAGAACTTGAAACTGCTTTATTGTGTCAAGTTTCAAAGAGCTAGCACAAACCGTGTTTGATTTAGAGTTCCAAATACACGTATCCCTATAGGAGAAAACAGAGTGAAACCTCAAAATGAAACCGGTTACTGCCAACGAACGGTTTCAACTAGAAGAACGAGATTTGGCGAGCCAAGTGGGATTGGTGTACTGATCATTACCTGAAAGTTTCATCAAGATTGGTTGAAAAAGTGTGTGCTGAGATTTCAGGCAACTCGTAGTTTTTTGGAAGCTTGCAGGCCCTTTCCATGAAAGTGATTCTCCCCAGTCTCTGCTTAGGGCTACATCAACAGCAAACAAACCATAGAGATAGACCTTGAAACTGCTTTATTGTGTCAAGTTTCAAAGAGCTAGCACAAATCGTGTTTGATTTAGAGTTCCAAATACATGTATCCCTATAGGAGAAAACAGAGTGAAACCTCAAAATGAAACCGGTTACTGCCAACGAACGGTTTCACCTAGAAGAACGAAATTTGGCGAGCCAAGTGGGATTGGTGTAATGATTATTACCTGAAAGTTTCATCAAGATTGGGTGAAAAAGTGTGTGCTGAGATTTCAGGCAACTCGTAGTTTTTTGGAAGCTTGGCAGGCCCTTTCCATGAAAGTGATTCTCGCCAGTCTCTGCTTAGGGCTACATCAACAGCAAACAAACCAGAGAGATAGAACTTGAAACTGATTAGGTGTCAAGTTTCAAAGAGCTAGCACAAACCGTGTTTGATTTAGAGTTCCAAATACATGTATCCCTATAGGAGAAAACAGAGTGAAACCTCAAAATGAAACCGGTTACTGCCAACGAACGGTTTCACCTAGAAGAACGAAATTTGGCGAGCCAAGTGGGATTGGTGTACTGATCATTACCTGAAAGTTTCATCAAGATTGGGTGAAAAAGTGTGTGCTGAGATTTCAGACAACTTGTAGTTTTTTGGAAGCTTGGCAGGCCCTTTCCATGAAAGTGATTCTCGTCAGTCTCTGCTAAGGGCTACATGAACAGCAAAGAGACCATAGAGACAGAACTTGAAACTGCTTTATTGTGTCAAGTTTCAAAGAGCTAGCACAAACCGTGTTTGATTTAGAGTTTCAAATACATGTATCCCTATAGGAGAAAATAGGGTGAAACCTCAAAATGAAACTGGTTACTGCCAACGAACGGTTTCACCTAGAAGAACGAAATTTGGCGAGCCAAGTGGGATTGGTGTACTGATCATTACCTGAAAGTTTCATCAAGATTGGGTGAAAAAGTGTGTGCTGAGATTTCAGGCAACTCGTAGTTTTTTGGAAGCTTGGCAGGCCATTTCCATGAAAGTGAATCTCGCCAGTCTCTGCTTAGGGCTACATCAACAGCAAACAAACCATAGAGATAGAACTTGAAACTGCTTTATGGTGTCAAGTTTCAAAGAGCTAGCACAAACCGTGTTTGATTTAGAGTTCCAAATACACGTATCCCTATAGGAGAAAACAGAGTGAAACCTCAAAATGAAACCGGTTACTGCCAACGAACGGTTTCAACTAGAAGAACGAGATTTGGCGAGCCAAGTGGGATTGGTGTACTGATCATTACCTGAAAGTTTCATCAAGATTGGTTGAAAAAGTGTGTGCTGAGATTTCAGGCAACTCGTAGTTTTTTGGAAGCTTGCAGGCCCTTTCCATGAAAGTGATTCTCGCCAGTCTCTGCTTAGGGCTACATCAACAGCAAACAAACCATAGAGATAGACTTTGAAACTGCTTTATTGTGTCAAGTTTCAAAGAGCTAGCACAAACCGTGTTTGATTTAGAGTTCCAAATACATGTATCCCTATAGGAGAAAACAGAGTGAAACCTCAAAATGAAACCGGTTACTGCCAACGAACGGTTTCACCTAGAAGAACGACATTTGGCGAGCCAAGTGGGATGGGTGTACTGATCATTACCTGAAAGTTTCATCAAGATTGGGTGAAAAAGTGTGTGCTGAGATTTCAGGCAACTCGTAGTTTTTTGGAAGCTTGGCAGGCCCTTTCCATGAAAGTGATTCTCGCCAGTCTCTGCTTAGGGCTACATGAACAGCGAACAAACCATAGAGACAGAACTTGAAACTGCTTTATTGTGTCAAGTTTCAAAGAGCTAGCACAAACCGTGTTTGATTTAGAGTTCCAAATACAAGTATCCCTATAGGAGAAAACAGACTGAAACCTCAAAATGAAACCGGTTACTTCCAACGAACGGTTTCACCTAGAAGAACGAGATTTATCGAGCCAAGTGGGATTGGTGTACTGATCATTACCTGAAAGTTTCATCAAGATTGGGTGAAAAAGTGTGTGCTGAGATTTCAGGCAACTCGTAGTTTTTTGGAAGCTTGGCAGGCCCTTTCCATGAAAGTGATTCTCGCCAGTCTCTGCTTAGGGCTACATCAACAGCAAACAAACCATAGAGATAGAACTTGAAACTGCTTTATTGTGTCAAGTTTCAAAGAGCTAGCACAAATCGTGTTTGATTTAGAGTTCCAAATACATGTATCCCTATAGGAGAAAACAGAGTGAAACCTCAAAATGAAACCGGTTACTGCCAACGAACGGTTTCACCTAGAAGAACCAGATTTGGCGAGCCAAGTGGGATTGGTGTACTGATCATTACCTGAAAGTTTCATCAAGATTGGGTGAAAAAGTGTGTGCTGAGATTTCAGGCAACTCGTAGTTTTTTGGAAGCTTGGCAGGCCCTTTCCATGAAAGTGATTCTCGCCAGTCTCTGCTTAGGGCTACATCAACAACAAACAAACCATAAAGATAGACCTTGAAACTGCTTTATTGTGTCAAGTTTCAAAGAGCTAGCACAAACTGTGTTTGATTTAGAGTTCCAAATACATGTATCCCTATAGGAGAAAACAGAGTGAAACCTCAAAATGAAACCGGTTACTGCCAACGAACGGTTTCACCTAGAAGAACGAAATTTGGGGAGCCAAGTGGGATTGGTGTACTGATCATTACCTGAGAGTTTCATCAAGATTGGGTGAAAAAGTGTGTGCTGAGATTTCAAGCAACTCATAGATTTTTGGAAGCTTGGCAGGCCCTTTCCATGAAAGTGATTCTCGCCAGTCTCTGCTTAGGGCTACATCAACAGCAAACAAACCATTGAGATAGAACTTGAAACTGCTTTATTGTGTCAAGTTTCAAAGAGCTAGCACAAACCTTGTTTGATTTAGAGTTCCAAATACATGTATCCCTATAGGAGAAAACAGAGTGAAACCTCAAAATGAAACCGTTTACTGCCAACGAAGGGTTTCACCTATAAGAATGAGATTTGGCGAGCCAAGTGGGATTGGTGTACTGATCATTACCTGAAAGTTTCATCAAGATTGGGTGAAAAAGTGTGTGCTGAGATTTCAGGCAACTCGTAGTTTTTTGGAAGCTTGGCAGGCCCTTTCCATGAAAGTGATTCTCGCCAGTCTCTGCTTAGGGCTACATCAACAGCAAACAAACCATAGAGATAGAACTTGAAACTGCTTTATTGTGTCAAGTTTCAAAGAGCTAGCACAAACCGTGTTTGATTTAGAGTTCCAAATACATGTATCCCTATAGGAGAAAACAGAGTGAAACCTCAAAATGAAACCGGTTACTGCCAACGAACGGTTTCACCTAGAAGAACGAAATTTGGCGAGCCAAGTGGGATTGGTGTACTGATCATTACCTGAAAGTTTCATCAAGATTGGGTGAAAAAGTGTGTGCTGAGATTTCAGGCAACTCGTAGTTTTTTGGAAGCTTGGCAGGCCCTTTCCATGAAAGTGATTCTCGCCAGTCTCTGCTTAGGGCTACATGAACATCAAAGAAACCATAGAGACAGAACTTGAAACTGCTTTATTGTGTCAAGTTTCAAAGAGCTAGCACAAACCGTGTTTGATTTAGAGTTCCAAATACATGTATCCCTATAGGAGAAAACAGAGTGAAACCTCAAAATGAAACCGGTTACTGCCAACGAACGGTTTCACCTAGAAGAACGACATTTGGCGAGCCAAGTGGGATGGGTGTACTGATCATTACCTGAAAGTTTCATCAAGATTGGGTGAAAAAGTGTGTGCTGAGATTTCAGGCAACTCGTAGTTTTTTGGAAGCTTGGCAGGCCCTTTCCATGAAAGTGATTCTCGCCAGTCTCTGCTTAGGGCTACATGAACACCGAACAAACCATAGAGACAGAACTTGAAACTGCTTTATTGTGTCAAGTTTCAAAGAGCTAGCACAAACCGTGTTTGATTTAAAGTCCAAATACATGTATTTCTATAGGGGAAAACAGAGTGAAACATCAAAATGAAACCAGTTACTGCCAAGGAACGGTTTCACCCTAGAAGAACGAAATTTTGCGAGCCTTGTGGGATTGGTGTACTGATCATTACCTGAAAGTTTCATCAAGATTGGGTGAAAAAGTGTGTGCTGAGATTTCAGGCAACTCGTAGTTTTTTGGAAGCTTGGCAGGCCCTTTCCATGAAAGTGATTCTCGCCAGTCTCTGCTTAGGGCTACATCAACAGCAAACAAACCATAGAGATAGAACTTGAAACTGCTTTATTTGTGTCAAGTTTCAAAGAGCTAGCACAAATCGTGTTTGATTTAGAGTTCCAAATACATGTATCCCTATAGGAGAAAACAGAGTGAAACCTCAAAATGAAACCGGTTACTGCCAACGAACGGTTTCACCTAGAAGAACGAGATTTGGCGAGCCAAGTGGGATTGGTGTACTGATCATTACCTGAAAGTTTCATCAAGATTGGGTGAAAAAGTGTGTGCTGAGATTTCAGGCAACTCGTAGTTTTTTGGAAGCTTGGCAGGCCCTTTCCATGAAAGTGATTCTCGCCAGTCTCTGCTTAGGGCTACATCAACAACAAACAAACCATAAAGATAGACCTTGAAACTGCTTTATTGTGTCAAGTTTCAAAGAGCTAGCACAAACCGTGTTTGATTTAGAGTTCCAAATACAAGTATCCCTATAGGAGAAAACAGAGTGAAACCTCAAAATGAAACCGGTTACTGCCAACGAACGGTTTCACCTAGATGAACGAAATTTGGGGAGCCAAGTGGATTGGTGTACTGATCATTACCTGAGAGTTTCATCAAGATTGGGTGAAAAAGTGTGTGCTGAGATTTCAAGCAACTCATAGTTTTTTGGAAGCTTGGCAGGCCCTTTCCATGAAAGTGATTCTCGCCAGTCTCTGCTTAGGGCTACATCAACAGCAAACAAACCATTGAGACAGAACTTGAAACTGCTTTATTGTATCAAGTTTCAAAGAGCTAGCACAAACCGTGTTTGATTTAGAGTTCCAAATACATGTATCCCTTATAGGGAAAAACAGAGTGAAACCTCAAAATGAAACCGGTTACTGCCAACGAACGGTTTAACCTAGAAAAACGAAATTTGGCGAGCCAAGTGGGATTGGTGTACTGATCATTACCTGAAAGTTTCATCAAGATTGGGTGAAAAAGTGTGTGCTGAGATTTCAGGCAACTCGTAGTTTTTTGGAAGCTTGGCAGGCCCTTTCCATGAAAGTGATTCTCGCCAGTCTCTGCTTAGGGCTACATGAACAGCAAACAAACCATAGAGAGAGAACTTGAAACTGCTTTATTGTGTCAAGTTTCAAAGAGCTAGCACAAAACGTGTTTGATTTAGAGTTCCAAATACATGTATCCCTATAGGAGAAAATAGAGTGAAACCTCAAAATGAAACCGGTTACTGCCAACGAAAGGTTTCACCTAGATGAACGAGATTAGGCGAGCCAAGTGGGATTGGTGTACTGATAATTACCTGAAAGTTTCATCAAGATTGGGTGAAAAAGTGTGTGCTGAGATTTCAGGCAACTCGTAGTTTTTTGGAAGCTTGGCAAGCCCTTTCCATGAAAGTGATTCTCGCCAGTCTCTGCTTAGGGCTACATCAACAGCAAACAAACCATAGAGACAGAACTTGAAACTGCTTTATGGTGTCAAGTTTCAAAGAGCTAGCACAAACCGTATTTGATTTAGAGTTCCAAATACATGTATCCCTATAGGAGAAAACAGAGTGAAACCTCAAAATGAAACCGGTTACTGCCAACGAACGGTTTCACCTAGAAGAACGAGATTTGGCGAGCCAAGTGGGATTGGTGTACAGATCATTACCTGAAAGTTTCATCAAGATTGGGTGAAAAAGTGTGTGCTGAGATTTCAGGCAACTCGTAGTTTTTTGGAAGCTTGGCAGGCCCTTTCCATGAAAGTGATTCTCGCCAGTCTCTGCTTACGGCTACATCAACAGCAAACAAACCATTGAGACAGAACTTGAAACTGCTTTATTGTATCAAGTTTCAAAGAGCTAGCACAAACCGTGTTTGATTTAGAGTTCCAAATACATGTATCCCTATAGGGAAAAACAGAGTGAAACCTCAAAATGAAACCGGTTACTGCCAACGAACGGTTTAACTTAGAAAAACGAAATTTGGCGAGCCAAGTGGGATTGGTGTACTGATCATTACCTGAAAGTTTCATCAAGATTGGGTGAAAAAGTGTGTGCTGAGATTTCAGGCAACTCGTAGTTTTTTGGAAGCTTGGCAGGCCCTTTCCATGAAAGTGATTCTCGCCAGTCTCTGCTTAGGGCTACATGAACAGCAAACAAACCATAGAGAGAGAACTTGAAACTGCTTTATTGTGTCAAGTTTCAAAGAGCTAGCACAAAACGTGTTTGATTTAGAGTTCCAAATACATGTATCCCTATAGGAGAAAATAGAGTGAAACCTCAAAATGAAACCGGTTACTGCCAACGAAGGTTTCACCTAGATGAACGAGATTAGGCGAGCCAAGTGGGATTGGTGTACTGATAATTACCTGAAAGTTTCATCAAGATTGGGTGAAAAAGTGTGTGCTGAGATTTCAGGCAACTCGTAGTTTTTTGGAAGCTTGGCAAGCCCTTTCCATGAAAGTGATTCTCGCCAGTCTCTGCTTAGGGCTACATCAACAGCAAACAAACCATAGAGACAGAACTTGAAACTGCTTTATGGTGTCAAGTTTCAAAGAGCTAGCACAAACCGTATTTGATTTAGAGTTCCAAATACATGTATCCCTATAGGAGAAAACAGAGTGAAACCTCAAATGAAACCGGTTACTGCCAACGAACGGTTTCACCTAGAAGAACGAGATTTGGCGAGCCAAGTGGGATTGGTGTACAGATCGTTACCTGAAAGTTTCATCAAGATTGGGTGAAAAAGTGTGTGCTGAGATTTCAGGCAACTCGTAGTTTTTTGGAAGCTTGGCAGGCCTTTCCATGAAAGTGATTCTCGCCAGTCTCTGCTTACGGCTACATCAACAGCAAACAAACCATAGAGATAGAACTTGAAACTGCTTTATTGTGTCAAGTTTCAAAGAGCTAGCACAAACCGTGTTTGATTTAGAGTTCCAAATACATGTATCCCTATAGGAGAAAACAGAGTGAAACCTCAAAATGAAACCGGTTACTGCCAACGAACGGTTTCACCTAGAAGAACGAGATTTGGCCAGCCAAGTGGGATTGGTGTACTGATCATTACCTGAAAGTTTCATCAAGATTGGGTGAAAAAGTGTGTGCTGAGATTTCAGGCAACTCGTAGTTTTTTGGAAGCTTGGCAGGCCCTTTTCATGAAAGTGATTCTCGCCAGTCTCTGCTTTGGGCTACATCAACAGCAAACAAACCATAGAGATAGAACTTGAAACTGCTTTATTGTGTCAAGTTTCAAAGAGCTACCACAAACCGTGTTTGATTTAGAGTTCCAAATACATGTATCCCTATAGGAGAAAACAGAGTGAAACCTCAAAATGATACCGGTTACTGCCAACGAACGGTTTCACCTAGAAAACGAGATTTGGCGAGCCAAGTGGGATTGGTGTACTGATCATTACCTGAAAGTTTCATCAAGATTGGTTGAAAAAGTGTGTGCTGAGATTTCAGGCAACTCGTAGTTTTTTGGAAGCTTGCAGGCCCTTTCCATGAAAGTGATTCTCGCCAGTCTCTGCTTAGGGCTACATCAACAGCAAACAAACCATAGAGATAGACCTTGAAACTGCTTTATTGTGTCAAGTTTCAAAGAGCTAGCACAAATTGTGTTTGATTTAGAGTTCCAAATACATGTATCCCTATAGGAGAAAACAGAGTGAAACCTCAAAATGAAACCGGTTACTGCCAACGAACGGTTTCACCTAGAAGAACGAGATTTGGCAAGCCAAGTGGGATTGGTGTACTGATCATTACCTGAAAGTTTCATCAAGATTGGGTGAAAAAGTGTGTGCTGAGATTTCAGGCAACTCGTAGTTTTTTGGAAGCTTGGCAGGCCCTTTCCATGAAAGTGATTCTCGCCAGTCTCTGCTTAGGGCTACATCAACAGCAAACAAACCATAGAGATAGAACTTGAAACTGCTTTATTGTGTCAAGTTTCAAAGAGCTAGCACAAACCGTGTTTGATTTAGAGTTCCAAATACATGTATCCCTATAGGAGAAAACAGAGTGAAACCTCAAAATGAAACCGGTTACTGCCAACGAACGGTTTCACCTAGAAGAATGAGATTTGGCGAGCCAAGTGGGATTGGTGTACTGATCATTACCTGAAAGTTTCATCAAGATTGGGTGAAAAAGTGTGTGCTGAGATTTCAGGCAACTCGTAGTTTTTTTGGAAGCTCGGCAGGCCCTTTCCATGAAAGTGATTCTCGCCAGTCTCTGCTTAGGGCTACATCAACAGCAAACAAACCATAGAGATAGAAATTGAAACTGCTTTATTGTGTCAAGTTTCAAAAAGCTAGCACAAACCGTGTTTGATTTAGAGTTCCAAATACATGTATCCCTATAGGAGAAAACAGAGTGAAACCTCAAAATGAAACCGGTTATTGCCAACGAACGGTTTCACCTAGAAGAACGTGATTTGGCGAGCCAAGTGGGATTGGTGTACTGATCATTACCTGAAAGTTTCATCAAGATTGGGTGAAAAAGTGTGTGCTGAGATTTCAGGCAACTCGTAGTTTTTTGGAAGCTTGGCAGGCCCTTTCCATGAAAGTGATTCTCGCCAGTCTCTGCTTAGGGCTACATCAACAGCAAACAAACCATAGAGATAGAACTTGAAACTGCTTTATTGTGTCAAGTTTCAAAGAGCTAGCACAAACCGTGTTTGATTTAGAGTTCCAAATACATGTATCCCTATAGGAGAAAACAGAGTGAAACCTCAAAATGAAACCGGTTACTGCCAACGAACGGTTTCACCTAGAAGAACGAAATTTGGCGAGCCAAGTGGGATTGGTGTAGTGATCATTACCTGAAAGTTTCATCAAGATTGGGTGAAAAAGTGTGTGCTGAGATTTCAGGCAACTCGTAGTTTTTTGGAAGCTTGGCAGGCCCTTTCCATGAAAGTGATTCTCGCCAGTCTCTGCTTAGGGTTACATCAACAGCAAACAAACCATAGAGATAGAACTTGAAACTGCTTAATTGTGTCAAGTTTCAAAGAGCCAGCACAAACCGTGTTTGATTTAGAGTTTCAAATACATGTATCCCTATAGGAGAAAACAGAGTGAAACCTCAAAATGAAACCGGTGACTGCCAACGAACGGTTTCACCTAGAAGAACGAGATTTGGCGAGCCAAGTGGGATTGGTGTACTGATCATTACCTGAAAGTTTCATCAAGATTGGGTTAAAAAGTGTGTGCTGACATTTCAGGCAACTCGTAGTTTTTTGGAAGCTTGGCAGGCCCTTTCCATGAAAGTGATTCTCGCCAGTCTCTGCTTAGGGCTACATCAACAGCAAACAAACCATAGAGATAGAACTTGAAACTGCTTTATTGTGTCAAGTTTCAAAGAGCTAGCACAAACCGTGTTTGATTTAGAGTTCCAAATACATGTATCCCTATAGGAGAAAACAGAGTGAAACCTCAAAATGAAACCGGTTACTGCCAACGAACGGTTTCACCTAGAAGAACGAGATTTGGCGAGCCAAGTGGGATTGGTGTACTGATCATTACCTGAAAGTTTCATCAAGATTGGCTGAAAAAGGGTGTGCTGAGATTTCAGGCAACTCGTAGTTTTTTGGAAGCTTGGCAGGCCCTTTCCATTAAAGTGATTCTCGCCAGTCTCTGCTTAGGGCTACATCAACAACGAACAAACCATAGAGATAGACCTTGAAACTGCTTTATTGTGTCAAGTTTCAAAGAGCTAGCACAAACCGTGTTTGATTTAGAGTTCCAAATACATGTATCCCTATAGGAGAAAACAGAGTGAAACCTCAAAATGAAACCGGTTACTGCCAACGAACGGTTTCACCTAGAAGAACGAGATTTGGCGAGCCAAGTGGGATTGGTGTACTGATCATTACCTGAAAGTTTCATCAAGATTGGGTGAAAAAGTGTGTGCTGAGATTTCAGGCAACTCGTAGTTTTTTGGAAGCTTGGCAGGCCCTTTCCATGAAAGTGATTCTCGCCAGTCTCTGCTTAGGGCTACATCAACAGCAAACAAACCATAGAGATAGACCTTGAAACTGCTTTATTTTGTCAAGTTTCAAAGAGCTAGCACAAACCGTGTTTGATTTAGAGTTCCAAATACATGTATCCCTATAGTTGAAAACAGAGTGAAACCTCAAAATGAAACCGGTTACTGCCAACGAACGGTTTCACCTAGAAGAACGAAATTTGGCGAGCCAAGTGGGATTGGTGTACTGATCATTACCTGAAAGTTTCATCAAGATTGGGTGAAAAAGTGTGTGCTGAGATTTCAGGCAACTCGTAGTTTTTTGGCAGCTTGGCAGGCCCTTTCCATGAAAGTGATTCTCGCCAGTCTCTGCTGAGGGCTACATGAACAGCAAAGAAACCATAGAGACAGAACTTGAAACTGCTTTATTGTGTCAAGTTTCAAAGAGCTAGCACAAACCGTGTTTGATTTAGAGTTCCAAATACATGTATCCCTATAGGAGAAAACAGAGTGAAACCTCAAAATGAAACCGGTTATTGCCAACGAACGGTTTCACCTAGAAGAACGAGATTTGGCGAGCCAAGTGGGATTGGTGTACTGATCATTACCTGAAAGTTTCATCAAGATTGGGTGAAAAAGTGTGTGCTGAGATTTCAGGCAACTCGTAGTTTTTTGGAAGCTTGGCAGGCCCTTTCCATGAAAGTGATTCTCGCCAGTCTCTGCTTAGGGCTACATCAACAGCAAACAAACCATAGAGATAGAACTTGAAACTGCTTTATTGTGTCAAGTTTCAAAGAGTTAGCACAAACCGTGTTTGATTTAGAGTTCCAAATACATGTATCCCTATAGGAGAAAACAGAGTGAAACCTCAAAATGAAACCGGTTACTGCCAACGAACGGTTTCACCTAGAAGAACGAAATTTGGCGAGCCAAGTGGGATTGGTGTAGTGATCATTACCTGAAAGTTTCATCAAGATTGGGTGAAAAAATGTGTGCTGAGATTTCAGGCAACTCGTAGTTTTTTGAAGCTTGGCAGGCCCTTTCCATGAAAGTGATTCTCGCCAGTCTCTGCTTAGGGTTACATCAACAGCAAACACACCATAGAGATAGAACTTGAAACTGCTTTATTGTGTCAAGTTTCAAAGAGCCAGCACAAACCGTGTTTGATTTAGAGTTTCAAATACATGTATCCCTATAGGAGAAAACAGAGTGAAACCTCAAAATGAAACCGGTGACTGCCAACGAACGGTTTCACCTAGAAGAACGAGATTTGGCGAGCCAAGTGGGATTGGTGTACTGATCATTACCTGAAAGTTTCATCAAGATTGGGTTAAAAAGTGTGTGCTGACATTTCAGGCAACTCGTAGTTTTTTGGAAGCTTGGCAGGCCCTTTCCATGAAAGTGATTCTCGCCAGTCTCTGCTTAGGGCTACATCAACAGCAAACAAACCATAGAGATAGAACTTGAAACTGCTTTATTGTGTCAAGTTTCAAAGAGCTAGCACAAACCGTGTTTGATTTAGAGTTCCAAATACATGTATCCCTATAGGAGAAAACAGAGTGAAACCTCAAAATGAAACCGGTTACTGCCAACGAACGGTTTCACCTAGAAGAACGAGATTTGGCGAGCCAAGTGGGATTGGTGTACTGATCATTACCTGAAAGTTTCATCAAGATTGGGTGCAAAAGTGTGTGCTGAGATTTCAGGCAACTCGTAGTTTTTTGGAAGCTTGGCAGGCCCTTTCCATGAAAGTGATTCTCGCCAGTCTCTGCTTAGGGCTACATCAACAGCAAACAAACCATAGAGATAGAACTTGAAACTGCTTTATTGTGTCAAGTTTCAAAGAGCTAGCACAAACCGTGTTTGATTTAGAGTTCCAAATACATGTATCCCTATAGGAGAAAACAGAGTGAAACCTCAAAATGAAACCGGTTACTGCCAACGAACGGTTTCACCTAGAAGAACGAAATTTGGCGAGCCAAGTGGGATTGGTGTAGTGATCATTACCTGAAAGTTTCATCAAGATTGGGTGAAAAAGTGTGTGCTGAGATTTCAGGCAACTCGTAGTTTTTTGGAAGCTTGGCAGGCCCTTTCCATGAAAGTGATTCTCGCCAGTCTCTGCTTAGGGTTACATCAACAGCAAACAAACCATAGAGATAGAACTTGAAACTGCTTAATTGTGTCAAGTTTCAAAGAGCCAGCACAAACCGTGTTTGATTTAGAGTTTCAAATACATGTATCCCTATAGGAGAAAACAGAGTGAAACCTCAAAATGAAACCGGTGACTGCCAACGAACGGTTTCACCTAGAAGAACGAGATTTGGCGAGCCAAGTGGGATTGGTGAACTGATCATTACCTGAAAGTTTCATCAAGATTGGGTGAAAAAGTGTGTGCTGAGATTTCAGGCAACTCGTAGTTTTTTGGAAGCTTGGCAGGCCCTTTCCATGAAAGTGATTCTCGCCAGTCTCTGCTTAGGGCTACATCAACAGCAAACAAACCATAGAGATAGAACTTGAAACTGCTTTATTGTGTCAAGTTTCAAAGAGCTAGCACAAACCGTGTTTGATTTAGAGTTCCAAATACATGTATCCCTATAGGAGAAAACAGAGTGAAACCTCAAAATGAAACCGGTTACTGCCAATGAACGGTTTCACCTAGAAGAACGAGATTTGGCGAGCCAAGTGGGATTGGTGTACTGATCATTACCTGAAAGTTTCATCAAGATTGGCTGAAAAAGGGTGTGCTGAGATTTCAGGCAACTCGTAGTTTTTTGGAAGCTTGGCAGGCCCTTTCCATTAAAGTGATTCTCGCCAGTCTCTGCTTAGGGCTACATCAACAACAAACAAACCATAGAGATAGACCTTGAAACTGCTTTATTGTGTCAAGTTTCAAAGAGCTAGCACAAACCGTGTTTGATTTAGAGTTCCAAATACATGTATCCCTATAGGAGAAAACAGAGTGAAACCTCAAAATGAAACCGGTTACTGCCAACGAACGGTTTCACCTAGAAGAACGAGATTTGGCGAGCCAAGTGGGATTGGTGTACTGATCATTACCTGAAAGTTTCATCAAGATTGGTTAAAAAAGTGTGTGCTGAGATTTCAGGCAACTCGTAGTTTTTTGGAAGCTTGGCAGGCCCTTTCCATGAAAGTGATTCTCGCCAGTCTCTGCTTAGGGCTACATCAACAGCAAACAAACCATAGAGATAGAACTTGAAACTGCTTTATTGTGTCAAGTTTCAAAGAGCTAGCACAAACCGTGTTTGATTTAGAGTTCCAAATACATGTATCCCTATAGGAGAAAACAGAGTGAAACCTCAAAATGAAACCGGTTACAGCCAACGAAGGGTTTCACCTATAAGAATGAGATTTAGCGAGCCAAGTGGGATTGGTGTACTGATCATTACCTGAAAGTTTCATCAAGATTGGGTGAAAAAGTGTGTGCTGAGATTTCAGGCAACTCGTAGTTTTTTGGAAGCTTGGCAGGCCCTTTCCATGAAAGTGATTCTCGCCAGTCTCTGCTTAGGGCTACATCAACAGCAAACAAACCATAGAGATAGAACTTGAAACTGCTTTATTGTGTCAAGTTTCAAAAAGCTAGCACAAACCGTGTTTGATTTAGAGTTCCAAATACATGTATCCCTATAGGAGAAAACAGAGTGAAACCTCAAAATGAAACCGGTTATTGCCAACGAACGGTTTCACCTAGAAGAACGTGATTTGGCGAGCCAAGTGGGATTGGTGTACTGATCATTACCTGAAAGATTCATCAAGATTGGGTGAAAAAGTGTGTGCTGAGATTTCAGGCAACTCGTAGTTTTTTGGAAGCTTGGCAGGCCCTTTCCATGAAAGTGATTCTCGCCAGTCTCTGCTTAGGGCTACATCAACAGCAAACAAACCATAGAGATAGAACTTGAAACTGCTTTATTGTGTCAAGTTTCAAAGAGCTAGCACAAACCGTGTTTGATTTAGAGTTCCAAATACATGTATCCCTATAGGAGAAAACAGAGTGAAACCTCAAAATGAAACCGGTTACTGCCAACGAACGGTTTCACCTAGAAGAACGAGATTTGGCGAGCCAAGTGGGATTGGTGTACTGATCATTACCTGAAAGTTTCATCAAGATTGGTTAAAAAAGTGTGTGCTGAGATTTCAGGCAACTCGTAGTTTTTTGGAAGCTTGGCAGGCCCTTTCCATGAAAGTGATTCTCGCCAGTCTCTGCTTAGGGCTACATCAACAGCAAACAAACCATAGAGATAGAACTTGAAACTGCTTTATTGTGTCAAGTTTCAAAGAGCTAGCACAAACCGTGTTTGATTTAGAGTTCCAAATACATGTATCCCTAAAGGAGAAAACAGAGTGAAACCTCAAAATAAAACCGGTTACAGCCAACGAAGGGTTTCACCTATAAGAATGAGATTTAGCGAGCCAAGTGGGATTGGTGTACTGATCATTACCTGAAAGTTTCATCAAGATTGGGTGAAAAAGTGTGTGCTGAGATTTCAGGCAACTCGTAGTTTTTTGGAAGCTTGGCAGGCCCTTTCCATGAAAGTGATTCTCGCCAGTCTCTGCTTAGGGCTACATCAACAGCAAACAAACCATAGAGATAGAACTTGAAACTGCTTTATTGTGTCAAGTTTCAAAAAGCTAGCACAAACCGTGTTTGATTTAGAGTTCCAAATACATGTATCCCTATAGGAGAAAACAGAGTGAAACCTCAAAATGAAACCGGTTATTGCCAACGAACGGTTTCACCTAGAAGAACGTGATTTGGCGAGCCAAGTGGGATTGGTGTACTGATCATTACCTGAAAGTTTCATCAAGATTGGGTGAAAAAGTGTGTGCTGAGATTTCAGGCAACTCGTAGTTTTTTGGAAGCTTGGCAGGCCCTTTCCATGAAAGTGATTCTCGCCAGTCTCTGCTTAGGGCTACATCAACAGCAAACAAACCATAGAGATAGAACTTGAAACTGCTTTATTGTGTCAAGTTTCAAAGAGCTAGCACAAACCGTGTTTGATTTAGAGTTCCAAATACATGTATCCCTATAGGAGAAAACAGAGTGAAACCTCAAAATGAAACCGGTTACTGCCAACGAACGGTTTCACCTAGAAGAACTAAATTTGGCGAGCCAAGTGGGATTGATGTAGTGATCATTACCTGAAAGTTTCATCAAGATTGGGTGAAAAAGTGTGTGCTGAGATTTCAGGCAACTCGTAGTTTTTTGGAAGCTTGGCAGGCCCTTTCCATGAAAGTGATTCTCGCCAGTCTCTGCTTAGGGCTACATCAACAGCAAACAAACCATAGAGATAGAACTTGAAACTGCTTTATTGTGTCAAGTTTCAAAGAGCTAGCACAAACCGTGTTTGATTTAGAGTTCCAAATACATGTATCCCTATAGGAGAAAACAGAGTGAAACCTCAAAATGAAACCGGTTACTGCCAACGAACGGTTTCACCTAGAAGAACGAGATTTGGCGAGCCAAGTGGGATTGGTGTACTGATCATTACCTGAAAGTTTCATCAAGATTGGGTGCAAAAGTGTGTGCTGAGATTTCAGGCAACTCGTAGTTTTTTGGAAGCTTGGCAGGCCCTTTCCATTAAAGTGATTCTCGCCAGTCTCTGCTTAGGGCTACATCAACAACAAACAAACCATAGAGATAGACCTTGAAACTGCTTTATTGTGTCAAGTTTCAAAGAGCTAGCACAAACCGTGTTTGATTTAGAGTTCCAATACATGTATCCCTATAGGAGAAAACAGAGTGAAACCTCAAAATGAAACCGGTTACTGCCAACGAACGGTTTCACCTAGAAGAACGAGATTTGGCGAGCCAAGTGGGATTGGTGTACTGATCATTACCTGAACGTTTCATCAAGATTGGGTGAAAAAGTGTGTGCTGAGATTTCAGGCAACTCGTAGTTTTTTGGAAGCTTGGCAGGCCCTTTCCATGAAAGTGATTCTTGCCAGTCTCTGCTTAGGGCTACATCAACAGCAAACAAACCATAGAGATAGAACTTGAAACTGCTTTATGGTGTCAAGTTTCAAAGAGCTAGCACAAACCGTGTTTGATTTAGAGTTCCAAATACATGTATCCCTATAGTTGAAAACAGAGTGAAACCTCAAAATGAAACCGGTTACTGCGAACGAACGGTTTCACCTAGAAGAACGAAATTTGGCGAGCAAAGTGGGATTGGTGTACTGATAATTACCTGAAAGCTTCATCAAGATTGGGTGAAAAAGTGTGTGCTGAGATTTCAGGCAACTCGTAGTTTTTTGGAAGCTTGGCAGGCCCTTTCCATGAAAGTGATTCTCGCCAGTCTCTGCTTAGGGCTACATGAACAGCAAAGAAACCATAGAGACAGAACTTGAAACTGTTTTATTGTGTCAAGTTTCAAAGAGCTAGCACAAACCGTGTTTGATTTAGAGTTCCAAATACATGTATCCCTATAGGAGAAAACAGAGTGAAACCTCAAAATGAAACCGGTTACTGCCAACGAACGGTTTCCACCTAGAAGAACGAAATTTGGCGAGCCAAGTGGGATTGGTGTACTGATCATTACCTGAAAGTTTCATCAAGATTGGGTGAAAAAGTGTGTGCTGAGATTTCAGGCAACTCGTAGTTTTTTGGAAGCTTGGCAGGCCCTTTCCATGAAAGTGATTCTCGCCAGTCTCTGCTTAGGGCTACATGAACAGCAAACAAACCATAGAGACAGAACTTGAAACTGCTTTATTGTGTCAAGTTTCAAAGAGCTAGCACAAACCGTGTTTGATTTAAAGTTCCAAATACATGTATTTCTATAGGGGAAAACAGAGTGAAACCTTAAAATGAAACCAGTTACTGCCAAGGAACGGTTTCACCTAGAAGAACGAAATTTGGTGAGCCAAGTGGTATTGGTGTACTAATCATTACCTGAAAGTTTCATCAAGATTGGGTGAAAAAGTGTGTGCTGAGATTTCAGGCAACTCGTAGTTTTTTGGAAGCTTGGCAGGCCCTTTCCATGAAAGTGATTCTCGCCAGTCTCTGCTTAGGGCTACATCAACAGCAAACAAACCATAGAGATAGAACTTGAAACTGCTTTATTGTGTCAAGTTTCAAAGAGCTAGCACAAACCGTGTTTGATTTAGAGTTCCAAATACATGTATCCCTATAGGAGAAAACAGAGTGAAACCTCAAAATTAAACCGGTTACTGCCAACGAACGGTTTCACCTAGAAGAACGAAATTTGGCGAGCCAAGTGGGATTGGTGTAGTGATCATTACCTGAAAGTTTCATCTAGATTGGGTGAAAAAGTGTGTGCTGAGATTTCAGGCAACTCGTAGTTTTTTGGAAGCTTGGCAGGCCCTTTCCATGAAAGTGATTCTCGCCAGTCTCTGCTTAGGGCTACATCAACAGCAAACAAACCATAGAGATAGAACTTGAAACTGCTTTATTGTGTCAAGTTTCAAAGAGCTAGCACAAACCGTGTTTGATTTAGAGTTCCAAATACATGTATCCCTATAGGAGAAAACAGAGTGAAACCTCAAAATGAAACCGGTTACTGCCAACGAACGGTTTCACCTAGAAGAACGAGATTTGGCGAGCCAAGTGGGATTGGTGTACTGATCATTACCTGAAAGTTTCATCAAGATTGGGTGAAAAAGTGTGTGCTGAGATTTCAGGCAACTCGTAGTTTTTTGGAAGCTTGGCAGGCCTTTTCCATGAAAGTGATTCTCGCCAGTCTCTGCTTAGGGCTACATCAACAGCAAACAAACCATAGAGATAGAACTTGAAACTGCTTTATGGTGTCAAGTTTCAAAGAGCTAGCACAAACCGTGTTTGATTTAGAGTTCCAAATACATGTATCCCTATAGGAGAAAACAGAGTGAAACGTCAAAATGAAACCGGTTACTGCCAACGAACGGTTTCACCTAGAAGAACGAGATTTGGCGAGCCAGGTGGGATTGGTGTACTGATCATTACCTGAAAGTTTCATCAAGATTGGGTGAAAAAGTGTGTGCTGAGATTTCAGGCAACTCGTAGTTTTTTGGAAGCTTGCAGGCCCTTTCGATGAAAGTGATTCTCGCCAGTCTCTGCTTAGGGCTACATCAACAGCAAACAAACCATAGAGATAGACCTTGAAACTGCTTTATTGTGTCAAGTTTCAAAGAGCTAGCACAAACGTGTTTGATTTAGAGTTCCAAATACATGTATCCCTATAGGAGAAAACAGAGTGAAACCTCAAAATGAAACCGGTTACTGCCAACGAAGGGTTTCACCTATAAGAATGAGATTTGGCGAGCCAAGTGGGATTGGTGTACTGATCATTACCTGAAAGTTTCATCAAGATTGGGTGAAAAAGTGTGTGCTGAGATTTCAGGCAACTCGTAGTTTTTTGGAAGCTTGGCAGGCCCTTTCCATGAAAGTGATTCTCGCCAGTCTCTGCTTAGGGCTACATCAACAGCAAACAAACCATAGAGATAGAACTTGAAACTGCTTTATTGTGTCAAAGTTTCAAAGAGCTAGCACAAACCGTGTTTGATTTAGAGTTCCAAATACATGTATCCCTATAGGAGAAAACAGAGTGAAACCTCAAAATGAAACCGGTTACTGCCAACGAACGGTTTCACCTAGAAGAACGAGATTTGGCGAGCCAAGTGGGATTGGTGTACTGATCATTACCTGAAAGTTTCATCAAGATTGGGTTAAAAAGTGTGTGCTGAGATTTCAGGCAACTCGTAGTTTTTTGGAAGCTTGGCAGGCCCTTTCCATGAAAGTGATTCTCGCCAGTCTCTGCTTAGGGCTACATCAACAGCAAACAAACCATAGAGATAGAACTTGAAACTGCTTTATTGTGTCAAGTTTCAAAGAGCTAGCACAAACCGTGTTTGATTTAGAGTTCCAAATACATGTATCCCTAAAGGAGAAAACAGAGTGAAACCTCAAAATGAAACCGGTTACAGCCAACGAAGGGTTTCACCTATAAGAATGAGATTTAGCGAGCCAAGTGGGATTGGTGTACTGATCATTACCTGAAAGTTTCATCAAGATTGGGTGAAAAAGTGTGTGCTGAGATTTCAGGCAACTCGTAGTTTTTTGGAAGCTTGGCAGGCCCTTTCCATGAAAGTGATTCTCGCCAGTCTCTGCTTAGGGCTACATCAACAGCAAACAAACCATAGAGATAGAACTTGAAACTGCTTTATTGTGTCAAGTTTCAAAAAGCTAGCACAAACCGTGTTTGATTTAGAGTTCCAAATACATGTATCCCTATAGGAGAAAACAGAGTGAAACCTCAAAATGAAACCGGTTATTGCCAACGAACGGTTTCACCTAGAAGAACGTGATTTGGCGAGCCAAGTGGGATTGGTGTACTGATCATTACCTGAAAGATTCATCAAGATTGGGTGAAAAAGTGTGTGCTGAGATTTCAGGCAACTCGTAGTTTTTTGGAAGCTTGGCAGGCCCTTTCCATGAAAGTGATTCTCGCCAGTCTCTGCTTAGGGCTACATCAACAGCAAACAAACCATAGAGATAGAACTTGAAACTGCTTTATTGTGTCAAGTTTCAAAGAGCTAGCACAAACCGTGTTTGATTTAGAGTTCCAAATACATGTATCCCTATAGGAGAAAACAGAGTGAAACCTCAAAATGAAACCGGTTACTGCCAACGAACGGTTTCACCTAGAAGAACTAAATTTGGCGAGCCAAGTGGGATTGATGTAGTGATCATTACCTGAAAGTTTCATCAAGATTGGGTGAAAAAGTGTGTGCTGAGATTTCAGGCAACTCGTAGTTTTTTGGAAGCTTGGCAGGCCCTTTCCATGAAAGTGATTCTCGCCAGTCTCTGCTTAGGGCTACATCAACAGCAAACAAACCATAGAGATAGAACTTGAAACTGCTTTATTGTGTCAAGTTTCAAAGAGCTAGCACAAACCGTGTTTGATTTAGAGTTCCAAATACATGTATCCCTATAGGAGAAAACAGAGTGAAACCTCAAAATGAAACCGGTTACTGCCAACGAACGGTTTCACCTAGAAGAACGAGATTTGGCGAGCCAAGTGGGATTGGTGTACTGATCATTACCTGAAAGTTTCATCAAGATTGGGTGCAAAAGTGTGTGCTGAGATTTCAGGCAACTCGTAGTTTTTTGGAAGCTTGGCAGGCCCTTTCCATTAAAGTGATTCTCGCCAGTCTCTGCTTAGGGCTACATCAACAACAAACAAACCATAGAGATAGACCTTGAAACTGCTTTATTGTGTCAAGTTTCAAAGAGCTAGCACAAACCGTGTTTGATTTAGAGTTCCAAATACATGTATCCCTATAGGAGAAAACAGAGTGAAACCTCAAAATGAAACCGGTTACTGCCAACGAACGGTTTCACCTAGAAGAACGAGATTTGGCGAGCCAAGTGGGATTGGTGTACTGATCATTACCTGAACGTTTCATCAAGATTGGGTGAAAAAGTGTGTGCTGAGATTTCAGGCAACTCGTAGTTTTTTGGAAGCTTGGCAGGCCCTTTCCATGAAAGTGATTCTTGCCAGTCTCTGCTTAGGGCTACATCAACAGCAAACAAACCATAGAGATAGAACTTGAAACTGCTTTATGGTGTCAAGTTTCAAAGAGCTAGCACAAACCGTGTTTGATTTAGAGTTCCAAATACATGTATCCCTATAGTTGAAAACAGAGTGAAACCTCAAAATGAAACCGGTTACTGCGAACGAACGGTTTCACCTAGAAGAACGAAATTTGGCGAGCAAAGTGGGATTGGTGTACTGATAATTACCTGAAAGCTTCATCAAGATTGGGTGAAAAAGTGTGTGCTGAGATTTCAGGCAACTCGTAGTTTTTTGGAAGCTTGGCAGGCCCTTTCCATGAAAGTGATTCTCGCCAGTCTCTGCTTAGGGCTACATGAACAGCAAAGAAACCATAGAGACAGAACTTGAAACTGTTTTATTGTGTCAAGTTTCAAAGAGCTAGCACAAACCGTGTTTGATTTAGAGTTCCAAATACATGTATCCCTATAGGAGAAAACAGAGTGAAACCTCAAAATGAAACCGGTTACTGCCAACAAACGGTTTCACCTAGAAGAACGAAATTTGGCGAGCCAAGTGGGATTGGTGTACTGATCATTACCTGAAAGTTTCATCAAGATTGGGTGAAAAAGTGTGTGCTGAGATTTCAGGCAACTCGTAGTTTTTTGGAAGCTTGGCAGGCCCTTTCCATGAAAGTGATTCTCGCCAGTCTCTGCTTAGGGCTACATGAACAGCAAACAAACCATAGAGACAGAACTTGAAACTGCTTTATTGTGTCAAGTTTCAAAGAGCTAGCACAAACCGTGTTTGATTTAAAGTTCCAAATACATGTATTTCTATAGGGGAAAACAGAGTGAAACCTTAAAATGAAACCAGTTACTGCCAAGGAACGGTTTCACCTAGAAGAACGAAATTTGGTGAGCCAAGTGGTATTGGTGTACTAATCATTACCTGAAAGTTTCATCAAGATTGGGTGAAAAAGTGTGTGCTGAGATTTCAGGCAACTCGTAGTTTTTTGGAAGCTTGGCAGGCCCTTTCCATGAAAGTGATTCTCGCCAGTCTCTGCTTAGGGCTACATCAACAGCAAACAAACCATAGAGATAGAACTTGAAACTGCTTTATTGTGTCAAGTTTCAAAGAGCTAGCACAAACCGTGTTTGATTTAGAGTTCCAAATACATGTATCCCTATAGGAGAAAACAGAGTGAAACCTCAAAATTAAACCGGTTACTGCCAACGAACGGTTTCACCTAGAAGAACGAAATTTGGCGAGCCAAGTGGGATTGGTGTAGTGATCATTACCTGAAAGTTTCATCTAGATTGGGTGAAAAAGTGTGTGCTGAGATTTCAGGCAACTCGTAGTTTTTTGGAAGCTTGGCAGGCCCTTTCCATGAAAGTGATTCTCGCCAGTCTCTGCTTAGGGCTACATCAACAGCAAACAAACCATAGAGATAGAACTTGAAACTGCTTTATTGTGTCAAGTTTCAAAGAGCTAGCACAAACCGTGTTTGATTTAGAGTTCCAAATACATGTATCCCTATAGGAGAAAACAGAGTGAAACCTCAAAATGAAACCGGTTACTGCCAACGAACGGTTTCACCTAGAAGAACGAGATTTGGCGAGCCAAGTGGGATTGGTGTACTGATCATTACCTGAAAGTTTCATCAAGATTGGGTGAAAAAGTGTGTGCTGAGATTTCAGGCAACTCGTAGTTTTTTGGAAGCTTGTCAGGCCTTTTCCATGAAAGTGATTCTCGCCAGTCTCTGCTTAGGGCTACATCAACAGCAAACAAACCATAGAGATAGAACTTGAAACTGCTTTATGGTGTCAAGTTTCAAAGAGCTAGCACAAACCGTGTTTGATTTAGAGTTCCAAATACATGTATCCCTATAGGAGAAAACAGAGTGAAACGTCAAAATGAAACCGGTTACTGCCAACGAACGGTTTCACCTAGAAGAACGAGATTTGGCGAGCCAGGTGGGATTGGTGTACTGATCATTACCTGAAAGTTTCATCAAGATTGGGTGAAAAAGTGTGTGCTGAGATTTCAGGCAACTCGTAGTTTTTTGGAAGCTTGCAGGCCCTTTCGATGAAAGTGATTCTCGCCAGTCTCTGCTTAGGGCTACATCAACAGCAAACAAACCATAGAGATAGACCTTGAAACTGCTTTATTGTGTCAAGTTTCAAAGAGCTAGCACAAACGTTTTTGATTTAGAGTTCCAAATACATGTATCCCTATAGGAGAAAACAGAGTGAAACCTCAAAATGAAACCGGTTACTGCCAACGAAGGGTTTCACCTATAAGAATGAGATTTGGCGAGCCAAGTGGGATTGGTGTACTGATCATTACCTGAAAGTTTCATCAAGATTGGGTGAAAAAGTGTGTGCTGAGATTTCAGGCAACTCGTAGTTTTTTGGAAGCTTGGCAGGCCCTTTCCATGAAAGTGATTCTCGCCAGTCTCTGCTTAGGGCTACATCAACAGCAAACAAACCATAGAGATAGAACTTGAAACTGCTTTATTGTGTCAAGTTTCAAAGAGCTAGCACAAACCGTGTTTGATTTAGAGTTCCAAATACATGTATCCCTATAGGAGAAAACAGAGTGAAACCTCAAAATTAAACCGGTTACTGCCAACGAACGGTTTCACCTAGAAGAACGAAATTTGGCGAGCCAAGTGGGATTGGTGTAGTGATCATTACCTGAAAGTTTCATCTAGATTGGGTGAAAAAGTGTGTGCTGAGATTTCAGGCAACTCGTAGTTTTTTGGAAGCTTGGCAGGCCCTTTCCATGAAAGTGATTCTCGCCAGTCTCTGCTTAGGGCTACATCAACAGCAAACAAACCATAGAGATAGAACTTGAAACTGCTTTATTGTGTCAAGTTTCAAAGAGCTAGCACAAACCGTGTTTGATTTAGAGTTCCAAATACATGTATCCCTATAGGAGAAAACAGAGTGAAACCTCAAAATGAAACCGGTGACTGCCAACGAACGGTTTCACCTAGAAGAACGAGATTTGGCGAGCCAAGTGGGATTGGTGTACTGATCATTACCTGAAAGTTTCATCAAGATTGGGTGAAAAAGTGTGTGCTGAGATTTCAGGCAACTTGTAGTTTTTTGGAAGCTTGGCAGGCCCTTTCCATTAAAGTGATTCTCGCCAGTCTCTGCTTAGGGCTACATCAACAACAAACAAACCATAGAGATAGACATTGAAACTGCTTTATTGTGTCACGTTTCAAAGAGCTAGCACAAACCGTGTTTGATTTAGAGTTCCAAATACATGTATCCCTATAGGAGAAAACAGAGTGAAACCTCAAAATGAAACCGGTTACTGCCAACGAACGGTTTCACCTAGAAGAACGAAATTTGGGGAGCCAGGTGGGATTGGTGTACTGATCATTACCTGAGAGTTTCATCAAGATTGGGTGAAAAAGTGTGTGCTGAGATTTCAGGCAACTCATAGTTTTTTGGAAGCTTGGCAGGCCCTTTCCATGAAAGTGATTCTCGCCAGTCTCTGCTTAGGGCTACATCAACAGCAAACAAACCATAGAGACAGAACTTGAAACTGCTTTATTGTGTCAAGTTTCAAAGAGCTAGCACAAACCGTGTTTGATTTAGAGTTCCAAATACATGTATCCCTATAGGGAAAAACAGAGTGAAACCTCAAAATGAAACCGGTTACTGCCAACGAACGGTTCAACCTAGAAAAACGAAATTTGGCGAGCCAAGTGGGATTGGTGTACTGATCATTACCTGAAAGTTTCATCAAGATTGGGTGAAAAAGTGTGAGCTGAGATTTCAGGCAACTCGTAGTTTTTTGGAAGCTTGGCAGGCCCTTTCCATGAAAGTGATTCTCGCCAGTCTCTGCTTAGGGCTACATGAACAGCAAACAAACCATAGAGAGAGAACTTGAAACTGCTTTATTGTGTCAAGTTTCAAAGAGCTAGCACAAAACGTGTTTGATTTAGAGTTCCAAATACATGTATTTCTATAGGAGAAAATAGAGTGAAACCTCAAAATGAAACCGGTTACTGCCAACGAACGGTTTCACCTAGATGAACGAGATTTGGCGAGCCAAGTGGGATTGGTGTACTGATAGTTACCTGAAAGTTTCATCAAGATTGGGTGAAAAAGTGTGTGCTGAGATTTCAGGCAACTCGTAGTTTTTTGGAAGCTTGGCAAGCCCTTTCCATGAAAGTGATTCTCGCCAGTCTCTGCTTAGGGCTACATCAACAGCAAACAAACCATAGAGACAGAACTTGAAACTGCTTTATGGTGTCAAGTTTCAAAGAGCTAGCACAAACCGTATTTGATTTAGAGTTCCAAATACATGTATCCCTATAGGAGAAAACAGAGTGAAACCTCAAAATGAAACCGGTTACTGCCAACGAACGGTTTCACCTAGAAGAACGAGATTTGGCGAGCCATTGGGATTGGTGTACTGATCATTACCTGAAAATTTCATCAAGATTGGGTGAAAAAGTGTGTGCTGAGATTTCAGGCAACTCGTAGTTTTTTGGAAGCTTGGCAGGCACTTTCCATGAAAGTGATTCTCGCCAGTCTCTGCTTAGGGCTACATCAACAGCAAACAAACCATAGAGAAAGACCTTGAAACTGCTTTATTGTGTCAAGTTTTAAAGAGCTAGCACAAACCGTGTTTGATTTAGAGTTCCAAATACATGTATCCCTATAGGAGAAAACAGAGTGAAACCTCAAAATGAAACCGGTTACTGCCAACGAACGGTTTCACCTAGAAGAACGAAATTTGGGGAGCCAAGTGGGATTGGTGTAGTGATCATTAACCTGAAAGTTTCATCAAGATTGGGTGAAAAAGGGTGTGCTGAGATTTCAGGCAACTCATAGTTTTTTGGAAGCTTGGCAGGCCCTTTCCATGAAAGTGATTCTCGCCAGTCTTTGCTTAGGGCTACATCAACAGCAAACAAACCATAGAGACAGAACTTGAAACTGCTTTATTGTGTCAAGTTTCAAAGAGCTAGCACAAACCGTGTTTGATTTAGAGTTCCAAATACATGTATCCCTATAGGGAAAAACAGAGTGAAACCTCAAAATGAAACCGGTTACTGCCAACGAACGGTTTAACCTAGAAAAACGAAATTTGGCGAGCCAAGTGGGATTGGTGTACTGATCATTACCTGAAAGTTTCATCAAGATTGGGTGAAAAAGTGTGTGCTGAGATTTCAGGCAACTCGTAGTTTTTTGGAAGCTTGGCAGGCCCTTTCCATGAAAGTGATTCTCGCCAGTCTCTGCTTAGGGCTACATGAACAGCAAACAAACCATAGAGAGAGAACTTGAAACTGCTTTATTGTGTCAAGTTTCAAAGAGCTAGCACAAAACGTGTTTGATTTAGAGTTCCAAATACATGTATTTCTATAGGAGAAAATAGAGTGAAACCTCAAAATGAAACCGGTTACTGCCAACGAACGGTTTCACCTAGATGAACGACATTTGGCGAGCCAAGTGGGATTGGTGTACTGATAATTACCTGAAAGTTTCATCAAGATTGGGTGAAAAAGTGTGTGCTGAGATTTCAGGCAACTCGTAGTTTTTTGGGAAGCTTGGCAAGCCCTTTCCATGAAAGTGATTCTCGCCAGTCTCTGCTTAGGGCTACATCAACAGCAAACAAACCATAGAGACAGAACTTGAAACTGCTTTATGGTGTCAAGTTTCAAAGAGCTAGCACAAACCGTATTTGATTTAGAGTTCCAAATACATGTATCCCTATAGGAGAAAACAGAGTGAAACCTCAAAATGAAACCGGTTACTGCCAACGAACTGTTTCACCTAGAAGAACGAGATTTGGCGAGCCATTGGGATTGGTGTACTGATCATTACCTGAAAATTTCATCAAGATTGGGTGAAAAAGTGTGTGCTGAGATTCAGGCAACTCGTAGTTTTTTGGAAGCTTGGCAGGCCCTTTCCATGAAAGTGATTCTCGCCAGTCTCTGCTTAGGGCTACATCAACAGCAAACAAACCATAGAGATAGACCTTGAAACTGCTTTATTGTGTCAAGTTTTAAAGAGCTAGCACAAACCGTGTTTGATTTAGAGTTCCAAATACATGTATCCCTATAGGAGAAAACAGAGTGAAACCTCAAAATGAAACCGGTTACTGCCAACGAACGGTTTCACCTAGAAGAACGAAATTTGGGGAGCCAAGTGGGATTGGTGTAGTGATCATTACCTGAAAGTTTCATCAAGATTGGCTGAAAAAGGGTGTGCTGAGATTTCAGGCAACTCGTAGTTTTTTGGAAGCTTGGCAGGCCCTTTCCATGAAAGTGATTCTCGCCAGTCTTTGCTTAGGGCTACATCAACAGCAAACAAACCATAGAGACAGAACTTGAAACTGCTTTATTGTGTCAAGTTTCAAAGAGCTAGCACAAACCGTGTTTGATTTAGAGTTCCAAATACATGTATCCCTATAGGGAAAAACAGAGTGAAACCTCAAAATGAAACCGGTGACTGCCAACGAACGGTTTCACCTAGAAGAACGAGACTTGGCGAGCCAAGTGTGATTGGTGTACTGATCATTACCTGAAAGTTTCATCAAGATTGGGTGAAAAAGTGTGTGCTGAGATTTCAGGCAACTCGTAGTTTTTTGGAAGCTTGGCAGGCCCTTTCCATTAAAAGTGATTCTCGCCAGTCTCTGCTTAGGGCTACATCAACAACAAACAAACCATAGAGATAGAACTTGAAACTGCTTTATTGTGTCAAGTTTCAAAGAGCTAGCACAAACCGTGTTTGATTTAGAGTTCCAAATACATGTATCCCTATAGGAGAAAACAGAGTGAAACCTCAAAATGAAACCGGTTACTGCCAACGAACGGTTTCACCTAGAAGAACGAAATTTGGGGAGCCAAGTGGGATTGGTGTACTGATCATTACCTGAAAGTTTCATCAAGATTGGGTGAAAAAGTGTGTGCTGAGATTTCAGGCAACTCGTAGTTTTTTGGAAGCTTGGCAGGCCCTTTCCATGAAAGTGATTCTCGCCAGTCTCTGCTTAGGGCTACATGAACAGCAAACAAACCATAGAGAGAGAACTTGAAACTGCTTTATTGTGTCAAGTTTCAAAGAGCTAGCACAAAACGTGTTTGATTTAGAGTTCCAAATACATGTATTTCTATAGGAGAAAATAGAGTGAACCTCAAAATGAAAACCGGTTACTGCCAACGACGGTTTCACCCTAGATGAACGAGATTTGGCGAGCCAAGTGGGATTGGTGTAACTGATAGTTACCTGAAAATTTC
>NW_027521876.1:0-46539 GCF_052094955.1 Ictidomys tridecemlineatus | reverse complement strand
CCTAGAAGAAAGAAATTTGGTGAGCCACGTGGTTTTGGTGTACTAATCATTACCTGAAGGAATCATCAAGATTGGGTGAAAAATGTTTGCTGAGATTTCAGGCAACTGGTTGTTTTTTGAAAGCTTGGCAACCCCTTTCTAGGAAAGTGATTTTCGCCAGTCTCTGCTTAGGGCTACATCAACAGCAAACAAACCATAGAGGTAGAACTTGAAACTGCTTTATTGTGTCAAGTTTCAAAGAGCTAGCACAAACCGTGTTTGATTTAGAGTTCCAAATACATGTATCCGTATAGGAGAAAACAGAGTGAAACCTAAAAATGAAACCGGTTACTGCAAACGAACGGTTTAACCTAGAAGAACGAAATTTGGTGAGCCAAGTGGTTTTGGTGTACTGATCATTTCCTGAAAGAATCATCAAGATTGGGTGAAAAAATGTTTGCTGAGATTTTATGCAACTCGTAGTTTTTTGGAAGCTTGGCAACCCCTTTCCATGAAAGTCATTTTCGCCAGTCCCTGCTTAGGTCTACATCAACAGCAAACAATCCATAGAAATAGAACTTGAAACTGCTTTATTGTGTCCAGTTTCAAAGAGCTAGCACAAACCGTGTTTGATTTAGAGTTCCAAATACATGTACCCCTATTGGAGAAAACAGAGTGAAACCTAAAAATGAAACCGGTTACTGCAAACGAACTGTTTAACCTAGAAGAACGAAATTGGGTGAGCCAAGTGGTTTTGGTGTACTGATCATTACCTGAAAGAATCATCAAGATTGGGTGAAAAAATGTTTGCTGATATTTCAGGAAACTCGTAGTTTTTTGGAAGCTTGGCAACCTGTTTCCATGAAAGTGATTTTCGCCAGTCTCTGCTTAGGGCTACATCAACAGCAAACAAACCATAGAGATAGAACTTGAAACTGCTTTATTGTGTCAAGTTTCAAAGAGCTAGCCCAAACCGTGTTTGATTTAGAGTTCCAAATACATGTATCCCTATAGGAGAAAACACAGTGAAACCTAAAAATGAAAACGGTTACTGCAAACAAATGGTTTAACCTAGAAGAACGAAATTCGGTGAGCCAAGTGGTTTTGGTGTACTGATCATTATCTGAAAGAATCATCAAGATTGGGGGAAAAAACGTTTGCTGAGATTTCAGGCAAGTCGTAGTTTTTGGGAGGCTTAGAAACCCCTTTTCATGAAAGTGATTTTCGCCAGTCTCTGCTTAGGGCTACATAACAGCAAACAAACCATAGAGATAGAACTTGAATCTCCTTTATTTTGTCAAGTTTCAAAGAGCTAGCACAAACCGTGTTTGATTTAGAGTTCCAAATACATGTATCCCTATAGGAGAAAACAGAGTCAAAACTAAAAATGAAAACGGTTACTGCAAACGAACGGTTTAACCTAGAAGAACGAAATTGGGTGAGCCAAGTGGTTTTGGTGTACTGATCATTACCTGAAAGAATCATCAAGATTGGGTGAAAAAATGTTTGCTGAGATTTCAGGCAACTCGTAGTTTTTTGGAAGCTTGGCAACACCGTTCCATGAAAGTGATTTTCGCCAGTCTCTGCTTAGGGCTACATCAACAGCAAACAAACCATAGAGATAGAACTTGAAACAGCTTTATTGTGTCAAGTTTCAAAGAGCTAGCACAAACCGTGTTTGATTTAGATTTCAAATACCTGTATCCCTATAGAAGAAAACAGAGTGAAACCTAAAAATGAAAACTGTTACTGCAAACGAACGGTTTAACCTAGAAGAACGAAATTTGGTGAGGCAAGTGGTTTTGGTGTACTCATAATTACCTGAAAGAATCATCAAGATTCGGTTAAAAAATTGTGCTGAGATTTCAGGAAACTCGTAGTTTTTTGGAGGCTTGATAACCCCTTTAAATGAAAGTGATTTTCGCCAGTCACTGCTTAGGGCTACATCAACAGCAAACAAACCATAGAGATAGAACTTGAAACTGCTTTATTGTGTCATTTTTCAAAGAGCTAGCACAAACCGTGTTTGATTTAGAGTTCGAAATACATGTATTCCTATAGGAGAAAACAGAGTGAAACCTAAAAATGTTACCGGTTACTGCAAACGAACGGTTTTACCTAGAAGAACGAAATTTGGTGAGGCAAGTGGTTTTGGTGTACTCATCATTACCTGAAAGAATCATCAAGATTGGGTGAAAAAATGTTTGCTGAGATTTCAGGCAACTCGTAGTTTTTTGGAAGCTTGGCAACCTGTTTCCATGAAAGTGATTTTCGCCAGTCTCTGCTTAGGGCTACATCAACAGCAAACAAACCATAGACATAGAACTTGAAACTGCTTTATTGTGTCAAGTTTCAAAGAGCTAGCACAAACCGTGTTGGATTTAGAGTTCCAAATACATGTATCCCTATAGGATAAAACAGACTGAAACCTAAAAATGAAACCGGTTACTGGAAACGAACGGTTTAACCTAGAAGAACGAAAGTTGGTGAGCCAAGTGGTTTTGGTGTACTGATCATGACCTGAAAGAATCATGAAGATTGGGTGAAAAAATGTTTGCTGAGATTTCAGGCAACTCGTAGTTTTTTGGGCTTCGCAACCCCTTTCCATCAAAGTGATTTTCGCCAATCTCCGCTTAGGACTACATCAACAGCAATCAAACAATAGAGATAGAACTTGAAACTGCTTTATTGTGTCACGTTTCAAAGAGCTAGCACAAACCGTGTTTGATTTAGAGTTCCAAATACATGTATCCCTATAGGAGAAAACACAGTGAAACCTAAAAATGAAACCGGTTAATGGAAACGAACGGTTTAACCTAGAAGAACGAAATTGGGTGAGCCAAGTGGTTTTGGTGTACTGATCATTACCTGAAAGAATCATCAAGATTGGGTGAAAAAATATTTGCTTAGATTTCAGGGAACTCGTAGTTTTTTTGAAGCTTAGCAACCCCTTTTCATGAAAGTGATTTTCGCCAGTCTCTGCTTAGGGATACATCAACAGCAAACAAATCATAGAGATACAACTTGAAACTGCTTTATTGTGTCAAGTTTCAAAGAGGTAGCAAAACCTTGTTTGATTTAGAGTTCCAAATACATGTATCCCTATAGGTGAAAACAGAGTGAAACCTAAAAATGAAAACGGTTACTGCAAACGAACGGTTTAACTTAGAAGAACGAAATTTGGTGAGCCAAGTGGTTTTGGTGTACTGATCATTACCTGAAAGAATCATCAAGATTGGGTGAAAAAATGTTTGCTGAGATTTCAGGCAACTCGTAGTTTTTTGGGATTCGCAACCCCTTTCCATCAAAGTGATTTTTGCCAGTCTCTGCTTAGGGCTACATCAACAGCAAACAAACAATAGAGATAGAACTTGAAACTGCTTTATTGTGTCAAGTTTCAAAGAGCTAGCACAAACCGTGTTTGATTTAGAGTTCCAAATACATGTATCCCTATAGGAGAAAACAGAATGAAACCTAAAAATGAAAACGGTTACTGCAAACAAATTGTTTAACCTAGAAGAATGAAATTTGGTGAGCCAAGTGGTTTTGATGTACTGATCATTATCTGAAAGAATCATCAAGATTGGGTGAAAAAACGTTTGCTGAGATTTCAGGCAAGTCGTAGTTTTTGGGAGGCTTAGAAACCCCTTTCCTGAAAGTGATTTTCGCCAGTCTCTGCTTAGGGCTACATAACAGCAAACAAACCATAGAGATAGAACTTGAATCTCCTTTATTGTGTCAAGTTTCAAAGAGCTAGCACAAACCGTGTTTGATTTAGAGTTCCAAATACATGTATCCCTATAGGTGAAAACAGAGTGAAACCTAAAAATGAAAACGGTTACTGCAAACGAACGGTTTAACCTAGAAGAAAGAAATTTGGTGAGCCAAGTGGTTTTGGTGTACTGATCATTACCTGAAAGAATCATGAAGATTGGGTGAAAAAATGTTTGCTGAGATTTCAGGCAACTCGTAGTTTTTTGGGCTTCGCAACCCCTTTCCATCAAAGTGATTTTCGCCAATCTCTGCTTAGGGCTACATCAACAGCAAACAAACAATAGAGATAGAACTTGAAACTGCTTTATTGTGTCACGTTTCAAACACCTAGCACAAACCGTGTTTGATTTAGAGTTCCAAATACATGTATCCCTATAGGAGAAAACAGAGTTAAACCTAAAAATGAAAACGGTTACTGCAAACGAACGGTTTAACCTAGAAGAACGACATTTGGTGAGCCAAGTGGTTTTGGTATACTGATCATTACCTGAAAGAATCATGAAGATTGGGTGAAAGAATGTTTGCTGAGATTTCAGGCAACTCGTAGTTTTTTAAAAGCTTGGCAACCCCTTTTCATGAAAGTCATGTTCGCCAGTCTCTGCTTAGGGCTACATCAACAGCAAACAAACCATAGAGATAGAACTTGAAACTGCTTTATTGTGTCAAGTTTCAAAGAGCTAGCACAAACCGTGTTTGATTTAGAGTTCCAAATACATGTATCCCTATAGGAGAAAACATAGTGAAACCTAAAAATGAAACCCGTTACTGCAAACGAACGGTTTAACCTAGAAGAAAGAAATTTGGTGAGCCAAGTGGTTTTGGTGTACTGATCATTACCTGAAAGAATCATCAAGATTGGGTGAAAAAATGTTTGCTGAGATTTCAGGCAACTCCTAGTTTTTTGGAAGCTTGGCAACACCGTTCCATGAAAGTGATTTTCGCCAGTCTCTGCTTAGGGCTACATCAACAGCAAACAAACCATAGAGATAGAACTTGAAACAGCTTTATTGTGTCAAGTTTCAAAGAGCTAGCACAAACCGTGTTTGATTTAGATTTCAAATACCTGTATCCCTATAGGAGAAAACAGAGTGAAACCTAAAAATGAAAACGGTTACTGCAAACGAACGGTTTAACCTAGAAGAACGAAATTTGGTGAGGCAAGTGGTTTTGGTGTACTCATCATTACCTGAAAGAATCATCAAGATTGGGTTAAAAAACTGTGCTGAGATTTCAGGAAACTCGTAGTTTTTTGGAAGCTTGGTAACCCCTCTAAATGAAAGTGATTTTCGCCAGTCTCTGCTTAGGGCTACATCAACAGCAAACAAACCATAGAGATAGAACTTGAAACTGCTTTATTGTGTCAATTTTCAAAGAGCTAGCACAAACCGTGTTTGATTTAGAGTTCCAAATACATGTATTCCTATAGGAGAAAACAGAGTGAAACCTAAAAATGTTACCGGTTACTGCAAACGAACGGTTTTACCTAGAAGAACGAAATTTGGTGAGGCAAGTGGTTTTGGTGTACTCATCATTACCTGAAAGAATCATCAAGATTGGGTGAAAAAATGTTTGCTGAGATTTCAGGCAACTCGTAGTTTTTTGGAAGCTTGGCAACCCCTTTCCATGAAAGTGATTTTCGCCAGTCTCTGCTTAGGGCTACATCAACAGCAAACAAATCATAGACATAGAACTTGAAACTGCTTTATTGTGTCAAGTTTCAAAGAGCTAGCACAAACCGTGTTTGATTTAGATTTCAAATACCTGTATCCCTATAGGAGAAAACAGAGTGAAACCTAAAAATGAAAACGGTTACTGCAAACGAACGGTTTAACCTAGAAGAACGAAATTTGGTGAGGCAAGTGGTTTTGGTGTACTCATCATTACCTGAAAGAATCATCAAGATTGGGTTAAAAAATTGTGCTGAGATTTCAGGAAACTCGTAGTTTTTTGGAAGCTTGGTAACCCCTCTAAATGAAAGTGATTTTCGCCAGTCTCTGCTTAGGGCTACATCAACAGCAAACAAACCATAGAGATAGAACTTGAAACTGCTTTATTGTGTCAATTTTCAAAGAGCTAGCACAAACCGTGTTTGATTTAGAGTTCCAAATACATGTATTCCTATAGGAGAAAACAGAGTGAAACCTAAAAATGTTACCGGTTACTGCAAACGAACGGTTTTACCTAGAAGAACGAAATTTGGTGAGGCAAGTGGTTTTGGTGTACTCATCATTACCTGAAAGAATCATCAAGATTGGGTGAAAAAATGTTTGCTGAGATTTCAGGCAACTCGTAGTTTTTTGGAAACTTGGCAACCCCTTTCCATGAAAGTGATTTTCGCCAGTCTCTGCTTAGGGCTACATCAACAGCAAACAAATCATAGACATAGAACTTGAAACTGCTTTATTGTGTCAAGTTTCAAAGAGCTAGCACAAACCGTGTTGGATTTAGAGTTCCAAATACATGTATCCCTATAGGATAAAACAGAGTGAAACCTAAAAATGAAACCGGTTACTGCAAATGAACGGTTTAACCTAGAAGAACGAAAGTTGGTGAGCCAAGTGGTTTTGGTGTACTGATCATTACCTGAAAGAATCATCAAGATTGGGTGAAAAAATGTTTTCTTAGATTTCAGGGAACTCGTAGTTTTTTTGAAGCTTAGCAACCCCTTTTCATGAAAGTGATTTTCGCCAGTCTCTGCTTAGGGATACATCAACAGCAAACAAATCATAGAGAAACAACTTGAAACTGCTTTATTGTGTCAAGTTTCAAAGAGGTAGCAAAACCTTGTTTGATTTAGAGTTCCAAATACATGTATCCCTATAGGTGAATACAGAGTGAAACCTAAAAATGAAAACGGTTACTGCAAACGAACGGTTTAACTTAGAAGAATGAAATTTGGTGAGCCAAGTGGTTTTGGTGTACTGATCATTACCTGAAAGAATCATCAAGATTGGGTAAAAAAATGTTTGCTGAGATTTCAGGCAACTCGTAGTTTTTTGGGATTCGCAACCCCTTTCCATCAAAGTGATTTTTGCCAATCTCTGCTTAGGGCTACATCAACAGCAAACAAACAATAGAGATAGAACTTGAAACTGCTTTATTGTGTCAAGTTTCAAAGAGCTAGCACAAACCGTGTTTGATTTAGAGTTCCAAATACATGTATCCCTATAGGAGAAAACAGAGTGAAACCTAAAAATGTAAACGGTTACTGCAAACAAATGGTTTAACCTAGAAGAACGAAATTTGGTGAGCCAAGTGGTTTTGGTGTACTGATCATTATCTGAAAGAATCATCAAGATTGTGTGAAAAAACGTTTGCTGAGATTTCAGGCAAGTCGTATTTTTTGGGAGGCTTAGAAACCCCTTTTCCTGAAAGTGATTATCGCCAGTCTCTGCTTAGGGCTACATAACAGCAAACAAACCATAGAGATAGAACTTGAATCTCCTTTATTGTGTCAAGTTTCAAGGAGCTAGCACAAACCGTGTTTGATTTAGAGTTCCAAATACATGTATCCCTATAGGTGAAAACAGAGTGAAACCTAAAAATGAAAACGGTTACTGCAAACGAACGGTTTAACCTAGAAGAACGAAATTGGGTGAGCCAAGTGGTTTTGGTGTACTGATCATTACCTGAAAGAATCATGAAGATTGGGTGAAAAAATGTTTGCTGAGATTTCAGGCAACTCGTAGTTTTTTGGGCTTCGCAACCCCTTTCCATCAAAGTGATTTTCGCCAATCTCTGCTTAGGGCTACATCAACAGCAAACAAACAATAGAGATAGAACTTGAAACTGCTTTATTGTGTCACGTTTCAAACAGCTAGCACAAACCGTGTTTGATTTAGAGTTCCAAATACATGTATCCCTATAGGAGAAAACAGAGTGAAACCTAAAAATGAAAACGGTTACTGCAAATGAACGGTTTAACCTAGAAGAACGAAATTGGGTGAGCCAAGTGGTTTTGGTATACTGATCATTACCTGAAAGAATCATGAAGATTGGGTGAAAGAATGTTTGCTGAGATTTCAGGCAACTCGTAGTTTTTTGGAAGCTTGGCAATCCCTTTTCATGAAAGTCATGTTCGCCAGTCTCTGCTTAGGGCTACATCAACAGCAAACAAACCATAGAGATAGAACTTGAAACTGCTTTATTGTGTCAAGTTTCAAAGAGCTAGCACAAACCGTGTTTGATTTAGAGTTCCAAATACATGTATCCCTATAGGAGAAAACAGAGTGAAACCTAAAAATGAAACCCGTTACTGCAAACGAACGGTTTAACCTAGAAGAACGAAATTTGGTGAGCCAAGTGGTTTTGGTGTACTGATCATTACCTGAAAGAATCACCAAGATTGGGTGAAAAAATGTTTGCTGAGATTTCAGGCAACTCCTAGTTTTTTGGAAGCTTGGCAACACCGTTCCATGAAAGTGATTTTCGCCAGTCTCTGCTTAGGGCTACATCAACAGCAAACAAACCATAGAGATAGAACGTGAAACAGCTTTATTGTGTCAAGTTTCAAAGAGCTAGCACAAACCGTGTTTGATTTAGATTTCAAATACCTGTATCCCTATAGGAGAAAACAGAGTGAAACCTAAAAATGAAAACGGTTACTGCAAACGAACGGTTTAACCTAGAAGAACGAAATTTGGTGAGGCAAGTGGTTTTGGTGTACTCATCATTACCTGAAAGAATCATCAAGATTGGGTTAAAAAATTGTGCTGAGATTTCAGGAAACTCGTAGTTTTTTGGAAGCTTGGTAACCCCTCTAAATGAAAGTGATTTTCGCCAGTCTCTGCTTAGGGCTACATCAACAGCAAACAAACCATAGAGATAGAACTTGAAACTGCTTTATTGTGTCAATTTTCAAAGAGCTAGCACAAACCGTGTTTGATTTAGAGTTCCAAATACATGTATTCCTATAGGAGAAAACAGAGTGAAACCTTAAGAATGTTACCGGTTACTGCAAACGAACGGTTTTACCTAGAAGAACGAAATTTGGTGAGCCAAGTGGTTTTGGTGTACTCATCATTACCTGAAAGAATCATCAAGATTGGGTGAAAAAATGTTTGCTGAGATTTCAGGCAACTCGTAGTTTTTTGGAAGCTTGGCAACCCCTTTCCATGAAAGTGATTTTCGCCAGTCTCTGCTTAGGGCTACATCAACAGCAAACAAATCATAGACATAGAACTTGAAACTGCTTTATTGTGTCAAGTTTCAAAGAGCTAGCACAAACCGTGTTGGATTTAGAGTTCCAAATACATGTATCCCTATAGGATAAAACAGAGTGAAACCTAAAAATGAAACCGGTTACTGCAAATGAACGGTTTAACCTAGAAGAACGAAAGTTGGTGAGCCAAGTGGTTTTGGTGTACTGATCATTACCTGAAAGAATCATCAAGATTGGGTGAAAAAATGTTTTCTTAGATTTCAGGGAACTCGTAGTTTTTTTGAAGCTTAGCAACCCCTTTTCATGAAAGTGATTTTCGCCAGTCTCTGCTTAGGGATACATCAACAGCAAACAAATCATAGAGAAACAACTTGAAACTGCTTTATTGTGTCAAGTTTCAAAGAGGTAGCAAAACCTTGTTTGATTTAGAGTTCCAAATACATGTATCCCTATAGGTGAATACAGAGTGAAACCTAAAAATGAAAACGGTTACTGCAAACGAACGGTTTAACTTAGAAGAATGAAATTTGGTGAGCCAAGTGGTTTTGGTGTACTGATCATTACCTGAAAGAATCATCAAGATTGGGTGAAAAAATGTTTGCTGAGATTTCAGGCAACTCGTAGTTTTTTGGGATTCGCAACCCCTTTCCATCAAAGTGATTTTTGCCAATCTCTGCTTAGGGCTACATCAACAGCAAACAAACAATAGAGATAGAACTTGAAACTGCTTTATTGTGTCAAGTTTCAAAGAGCTAGCACAAACCGTGTTTGATTTAGAGTTCCAAATACATGTATCCCTATAGGAGAAAACAGAGTGAAACCTAAAAATGTAAACGGTTACTGCAAACAAATGGTTTAACCTAGAAGAACGAAATTTGGTGAGCCAAGTGGTTTTGGTGTACTGATCATTATCTGAAAGAATCATCAAGATTGTGTGAAAAAACGTTTGCTGAGATTTCAGGCAAGTCGTATTTTTTGGGAGGCTTAGAAACCCCTTTTCCTGAAAGTGATTATCGCCAGTCTCTGCTTAGGGCTACATAACAGCAAACAAACCATTGAGATAGAACTTGAATCTCCTTTATTGTGTCAAGTTTCAAAGAGCTAGCACAAACCGTGTTTGATTTAGAGTTCCAAATACATGTATCCCTATAGGTGAAAACAGAGTGAAACCTAAAAATGAAAACGGTTACTGCAAACGAACGGTTTAACCTAGAAGATCGAAATTGGGTGAGCCAAGTGGTTTTGTTGTACTGATCATTACCTGAAAGAATCATGAAGATTGGGTGAAAAAATGTTTGCTGAGATTTCAGGCAACTCGTAGTTTTTTGGGCTTCGCAACCCCTTTCCATCAAAGTGATTTTCGCCAATCTCTGCTTAGGGCTACATCAACAGCAAACAAACAATAGAGATAGAACTTGAAACTGCTTTATTGTGTCACGTTTCAAACAGCTAGCACAAACCGTGTTTGATTTAGAGTTCCAAATACATGTATCCCTATAGGAGAAAACAGAGTGAAACCTAAAAATGAAAACGGTTACTGCAAATGAACGGTTTAACCTAGAAGAACGAAATTGGGTGAGCCAAGTGGTTTTGGTATACTGATCATTACCTGAAAGAATCATGAAGATTGGGTGAAAGAATGTTTGCTGAGATTTCAGGCAACTCGTAGTTTTTTGGAAGCTTGGCAATCCCTTTTCATGAAAGTCATGTTCGCCAGTCTCTGCTTAGGGCTACATCAACAGCAAACAAACCATAGAGATAGAACTTGAAACTGCTTTATTGTGTCAAGTTTCAAAGAGCTAGCACAAACCGTGTTTGATTTAGAGTTCCAAATACATGTATCCCTATAGGAGAAAACAGAGTGAAACCTAAAAATGAAAACGGTTACTGCAAAGGAACGGTTTAACTTAGAAGAAGGAAATTTGGTGAGCCAATGGTTTTGGTGTACTGATCATTATCTGAAAGAATCATCAAGATTGGGTGAAAAAACGTTTCCTGAGATTTCAGGCAACTCGTAGTTTTTTGGAAGCTTAGCAATCCCTTTTAATGAAAGTGATTTTCGCCAGTCTCTGCTTAGGGCTACATAAACAGCAAAAAAACCATAGAGATAGAACTTGAAACTGCTTTATTGTGTCCAGTTTCAAAGAGCTAGCACAAACCGCGTTTGATTTAGAGTTCCAAATACATGTATCCCTATTGGAGAAAACAGAGTGAAACCTAAAAATGAAAACGGTTACTGCAAACGAACGGTTTAACCTAGAAGAACGAAATTGGGTGAGCCAAGTGGTTTTGGTGTACTGATCATTACCTGAAAGAATCATCAAGATTGGGTGAAAAAATGTTTGCTGATATTTCAGGAAACTCGTAGTTTTTTGGAAGCTTGGCAACCTGTTTCCATGAAAGTGATTTTCGCAAGTCTCTGCTTAGGGCTACATCAACAGCAAACAAACCATAGAGATAGAACTTGAAACTGCTTTATTGTGTCAAGTTTCAAAGAGCTAGCACAAACCGTGTTTGATTTAGAGTTCCAAATACATGTATCCCTATAGGAGAAAACAGGCTGAAACCTAAAAATGAAACCGGTTACTGCAAATGAATGGTTTAACCTAGAAGAACGAAATTTGGTGAGCCAAGTGGTTTTGGTGTACTGATCATTACCTGAAAGAATCATCAAGATTGGGTAAAAAAATGTTTGCTGAGATTTCAGGCAACTCGTAGTTTTTTGGAAGCTTGGCAACCCCTTTCCATGAAAGTGATTTTCGCCAGTCTCTGCTTAGGGCTACATCAACAGCAAACAAAGCATAGAGAGAGAACTTGAAACTGCTTTATTGTGTCAAGTTTCAAAGAGCTAGCCCAAACCGTGTTTGATTTAGAGTTCCAAATACATGTATCCCTATAGGAGAAAACAGAGTGAAACCTATAAATGAAAACGGTTACTGCAAACAAATGGTTTAACGTAGAAGAACGAAATTTGGTGAGCCAAGTGGGTTTCGTGTACTGAACATTATCTGAAAGAATCATCAAGATTGGGTGAAAAAACGTTTGCTGAGATTTCAGGCAAGTCGTAGTTTTTTGGATGCTTAGCAACCCCTTTTCATGAAAGTGATTTTCGCCAGTCTCTGCTTAGGGCTACATAACAGCAAACAAAGCATAGAGAGAGAACTTGAAACTGCTTTATTGTGTCCAGTTTCAAAGAGCTAGCACAAACCGTGTTTGATTTAGAGTTCCAAATACATGTATCCCTATAGGAGAAAACAGAGTGAAACCTAAAAATGAAACCGGTTACTGCAAACGAACGGTTTAACCTAGAAGAACGAAATTTGGTGAGCCAAGTGCTTTTGGTGTACTGATCATTACTTGAAAGAATCATCAAGATTGGGTGAAAAAATGTTTGCTGAGATTTCAGGACACTCGTAGATTTTTGGAAGCTTGGCAACCCCTTTCCATGAAAGTGATTTTCGCCAGTGTCTGCTTAGGACTACATCAACAGCAAACAAACCATAGAGATAGAACTGGAAACTGCTTTATTGTGTCAAGTTTCAAAGAGCTGGCACAAACCGTGTTTGATTTAGAGTTCCAAATACATGTATCCCTATAGGAGAAAACAGAGTGAAACCTAAAAATGAAACCGGTTACTGCAAATGAACGGTTTAACCTAGAAGAACGAAATTTGGTGAGCCAAGTGGTTTTGGTGTACTCATCATTACCTGAAAGAACCATCAAGATTGGGTGAAAAAATGTTTGCTGAGATTTCAGGCAACTCGTAGTTTTTTGGAAGCTTGGCAACCCCTTTCCATGAAAGTGATTTTTGCCAGTCGCTGCTTAGGGCTACATCAACAGCAAACAAACCATAGAGATAGAACTGGAAACTGCTTTATTGTGTCAAGTTTCAAAGAGCTAACGTAAACCGTGTTTGATTTAGAGTTCCAAATACATGTATCCCTATAGGAGAAAACAGAGTGAAACCTAAAAATGAAACTGGTTACTGCAAACGAACGGTTAAACCTAGAAGAACGAAATTTGGTGAGCCAAGTAGTTTTGGTGTACTGATCATTACCTGAAAGAATCATCAAGATTGGGTGAAAAAATGTTGCCTGACATTTCAGGCAACTCGTAGTTTTTTGGGATTCGCAACCCCTTTCCATCAAAGTTATTTTTGCCAATCTCTGCTTAGGGCTACATCAACAGCAAACAAACAATAGAGATAGAACTTGAAACTGCTTTATTGTGTCAAGTTTCAAGAGCTAGCACAAACCGTGTTTGATTTAGAGTTCCAAATACATGTATCCCTATAGGAGAAAACAGAGTGAAAACTAAAAATGAAACCGGTTACTGCGAATGAACGGTTTAACTTAGAAAAACGACATTTGGTGAGCCAAGTGATTTTGGTGCACTGATCATTACCTGAAAGAATCATCAAGTTTGGGTTAAAAAATTGTGCTGAGATTTCAGACAACTCGTAGTTTTTTGGAAGCTTGGCAACCCCTTTCCATGAAAGTGATTTTCGCCACTCTCTGCTTAGGGCTACATGAACAGCAAACAAACCATACAGAGAGAACTTGAAACTGCTTTATTGTGTCCAGTTTCAAAGACTTAGCACAAACTGTGTTTGATTTAGAGTTCCAAATACATGTATCCCTATAGGAGAAAACAGGGTGAAACCTAAAAATGAAACCGGTTACTGCAAACGAACGGTTTAACCTAGAAGAACGAAATTTGGTGAGCCAAGTGGTTTTGGTGTACTGATCATTACCTGAAAGAATCATCACGATTGGGTGAAAAAATGTTTGCTGAGATTTCAGGAAACTCGTAGTTTTTTGGAAGCTTAGCAACCCCTTTTCATGAAAGTGATTTTCGCCAGTCTCTGCTTAGGGCTACATCAACAGCAAACAAACCATACAGATAGAACTTGAAACTGCTTTATTGTGTCAAGTTTCAAAGAGCTAGCACAAACCGTGTTTGATTTAGAGTTCCAAATACATGTATCCCTATAGGAGAAAACAGAGTGAAACCTAAAAATGAAAACGGTTACTGCGAAGGAACTGTTTAACTTAGAAGAAGGAAATTTGTTGAGCCAAGTGGTTTTGGAGTACTGATAATTACCTGAAAGAATCATCAAGTTTGGATGCAAAAATGTTTGCTGATATTTCAGGAAACTCGTAGTTTTTTGGAAGCTTGGCAACCTGTTTCCATGAAAGTGATTTTCGCAAGTCTCTGCTTAGGGCTACATCAACAGCAAACAAACCATAGAGATAGAACTTGAAACTGCTTTATTGTGTCAAGTTTCAAAGAGCTAGCCAAATCGTGTTTGATTTAGAGTTCCAAATACATGTATCCCTATAGGAGAAAACAGAGTGAAACCTAAAAATGAAAACGGTTACTGCAAACAAATGGTTTAACCTAGAAGAACGAAATTTGGTGAGCAAGTGGTTTTGGTGTACTGATCATTATCTGAAAGAATCATCAAGATTGGGTGAAAAAATGTTTGCTGAGATTTCAGGACACTCGTAGTTTTTTGGAAGCTTGGCAACCCCTTTCCATGAAAGTGATTTTCGCCAGTCTCTGCTTAGGGCTACATTAACAGCAAACAAACCATACAGAGAGAACTTGAAACTGCTTTATGGTGTCCAGTTTCAAAGAGCTAGCACAAACAGTGTTTGATTTAGAGTTCCAAATACATGTGTCCCTATAGGAGAAAACAGGGTGAAACCTAAAAATGAAACCGGTTACTGCAAACGAACGGTTTAACCTAGAAGAACGAAATTTGGTGAGCCAAGTGGTTTTGGTGTACTGATCATTACCTGAAAGAATCATCACGATTGGGTGAAAAAATGTTTGCTGAGATTTCAGGAAACTCGTAGTTTTTTGGAAGCTTAGCAACGCCTTTTCATGAAAGTGATTTTCGTGAGTCTCTGCTTAGGGCTACATAAACAGCAAAAAAACCATAGAGATAGAACTTGAAACTGCTTTATTGTGTCAAGTTTCAAAGAGCTACCACAAACCGTGTTTGATTTAGAGTTCCAAATACATGTATCCCTATAGGAGAAAACAGAGTGAAACCTAAAAATGAAAACGGTTACTGAGAAGGAACTGTTTAACTTAGAAGAAGGAAATTTGGTGAGCCAAGTGGTTTTGGTGTACTGATCATTATCTGAAAGAATCATCAAGATTGGGTGAAAAAACGTTTCCTGAGATTTCAGGCAACTCGTAGTTTTTTGGAAGCTTAGCAATCCCTTTTAATGAAAGTGATTTTCGCCAGTCTCTGCTTAGGGCTACATAACAGCAAACAAACCATACAGATAGAACTTGAAACTGCTTTATTGTGTCCAGTTTCAAAGAGCTAGCACAAACCGTGTTTGATTTACAGTTCCAAATACATGTATCCCTATAGGAGAAAACAGAGTGAAACCTAAAAATGAAACCGGTTACTGCAAACGAACGGTTTAACCTAGAAGAACGAAATTGGGTGAGCCAAGTGGTTTTGGTGTACTGATCATTACCTGAAAGAATCATCAAGATTTGGTGAAAAAATGTTTGCTGAGATTTCAGGCAACTCGTAGTTTTTTGGGATTCGCAACCCCTTTCCATCAAAGTGATTTTCGCCAGTCTCTGCTTAGGGCTACATCAACAGCAAATAAACCGTAGAGATAGAACTTGAAACTGCTTTATTGTGTCAAGTTTCAAAGAGCTAGCACAAACCGTGTTTGATTTAGAGTTCCAAATACATGTATCCCTATAGGAGAAAACAGAGTGAAAACTAAAAATGAATCCGGTTACTGCGAATGAACGGTTTAACCTAGAAAAACGACATTTGGTGAGCCAAGTGATTTTGGTGTACTGATCATTACCTGAAAGAATCATCAAGATTGGGTGAAAAAATGTTTTCTGAGATTTCAGGCAACTCGTACTTTTTTCGAAGCTTGGCAACCCCTTTTCATGAAAGTCATGTTCGCCAGTCTCTGCTTAGGGCTACATCAACAGCAAACAAACCATAGAGATAGAACATTAAACTGCTTTATTGAGTCAAGTTTCAAAGATCTAGCAAAAACCGTGTTTGATTTAGAGTTCCAAATACATGTATCCCTATAGGAGAAAACAGAGTGAAACCTAAAAATGAAACCGGTTACTGCAAATGAACGGTTTAACCTAGAAGAACGAAATTTGGTGAGCCAAGTGGTTTTGGTGTACTGATCATTACCTGAAAGAATCATCAAGATTGGGTAAAAAAATGTTTGCTTAGATTTCAGGTAACTCGTAGTTTTTTGGAAGCTTAGCAACCCCTTTTCATGAAAGTGATTTTCGCCAGTCTCTGCTTAGGGATACATCAACAGCAAACAAATCATAGAGATAGAACTTGAAACTGCTTTATTGTGTCAAGTTTCAAAGAGCTAGCAAAACCTTGTTTGATTTAGAGTTCCAAATACATGTATCCCTATAGGTGAAAACAGAGTGAAACCTAAAAACGAAAATGGTCACTGCAAACGAACGGTTTAACCTAGAAGAACGAAATTTGGTGAGCCAAGTGGTTTTGGTGTACTGATCATTAACTGAAAGAATCATCAAGATTGGGTGAAAAAATGTTTGCTGAGATTTCAGGAAACTCGTGGTTTTTTGGAAGCTTCGCAACCCCTTTCCATGAAAGATATTTTCGCCAGTCTCTGCTTAGGGATACATCAACAGCAAACAAATCATAGAGATAGAACTTGAAACTGCTTTATTGTGTCAAGTTACAAAGAGCTAGCAAAACCTTGTTTGATTTAGAGTTCCAAATACATGTATCCCTATAGGTGAAAACAGAGTGAAACCTAAAAACGAAAACGGTCACTGCCAACGAACGGTTTAACCTAGAAAAACGAAATTTGGTGAGCCAAGTGGTTTTGGTGTACTGATCATTACCTGAAAGAATCATCAAGATTGGGTGAAAAAATGTTTGCTGAGATTTCAGGAAACTCGTAGTTTTTTGGAAGCTTCGCAACCCCTTTCCATAAAAGATATTTTCGCCAGTCTCGGCTTAGGGCTACATCAACAGCAAACAAACCATAAAGATAGAACTTGAAACTGCTTTATTGTGTCCAGTTTCAAAGAGCTAGCACAAACCGTGTTTGATTTAGAGTTCCAAATACATGTATCCCTATAGGAGAAAACAGAGTGAAACCTAAAAACGAAACCGGTTACTGCAAACGAACGGTTTAAACTAGAAGAACGAAATTGGGTGAGCCAAGTGGTTTTGGTGTACTGATCATTACCTGAAACAATCATCAAGATTGGGTGAAAATATGTTTGCTGAGATTTCAGGCAACTCGTAGTTTTTTGGAAGCTTGGCAACCCCTTTCCATGAAAGTGATTTTCGCTTATCTCTGCTTAGGGCTACATCAACAGCAAACAAACCACAGAGATAGAACTTGAAACTGCTTTATTGTGTCAAGTTTCAAAGAGCTAGCACAAACCTTGTTTGATTTAGAGTTCAAATACATGTATCCCTATAGGAGAAAACAGAGTGAAACCTAAAAATGAAAACGGTTACTGCAAACGAACGGTTTAACCTAGAAGAACGAAATTTGGTGAGGCAAGTGATTTTGGTGTACTCATCATTACCTGAAAGAATCATCAAGATTGGGTGAAAAAAATGTGTGCTGAGATTTCAGGAAACTCGTAGTTTTTTGGAAGCTTGGTAACCCCTTTAAATAAAAGTGATTTTCGCCAGTCTCTGCTTAGGGCTACATCAACAGCAAACAAACCATAGAGATAGAACTTGAAACTGCATTATTGTGTCAATTTTCAAAGAGCTAGCACAAACCGTGTTTGATTTAGAGGTCCAAATACATGTATCCCTATAGGAGAAAACAGAGTGAAATCTAAAAATTTTACCGGTTACTGCAAACGAACGGTTTAACCTAAAAGAACGAAATTTGGTGAGCCAAGTGGTTTTGGTGTACTGATCATTACCTGAAGGAATCATCAAGATTGGGTGAAAAAATGTGTGCTGAGATTTCAGGCAACTCGTAGTTTTTTGGAAGCTTGGCAACCCCTTTCTATGAAAGTGATATTCGCCAGTCTCTACTTAGGGCTAGATCAACAGCAAACAAAGCATAGAGAGAGAACTTGAGACTGCTTTATTGTTTCAAGTTTCAAAGAGCTAGCACAAACCGTGTTTGATTTAGAGTTCCAAATACATGTATTCCTATAGGAGAAAACAGAGTGAAACCTAAAAATGAAACCGGTTACTGCAAACGAACGGTTTAACCTAGAAGAACGAAATTTGGTGAGGCAAGTGGTTTTGGTGTACTCATCATTACCTGAAAGAATCATCATTATTGGGTGAAAAAATGTTTGCTGAGATTTCAGGCAACTCGTAGTTTTTTGGAAGCTTGGCAACCTGTTTCCATAAAAGTGATTTTCGCCAGTCTTTGCTTAGGGCTACATCAACAGCAAACAAACCATAGAGATAGAACTTGAAACTGCTTTATTGTGTCAAGTTTCAAAGAGCTAGCAAAACCTTGTTTGATTAAGAGTTCCAAATACATGTATCCCTATAGGTGAAAACAGAGTGAAACCTAAAAACGAAAACGGTCACTGCAAACGAACGGTTTAACCTAGAAGAACGAAATTTGGTGAGCCAAGTGGTTTTTGTGTACTGATCATTACCTGAAAGAATCATCAAGATTGGGTGAAAAAATGTTGGCTGAGATTTCAGGCAACTCGTAGTTTTTTGGAAGCTTCGCAACCCCTTTCCATAAAAGATATTTTCGCCAGTCTCTGCTTAGGGCTACATTAACAGCAAACAAACCATAGAGATAGAACTTGAAACTGCTTTATTGTGTCCAGTTTCAAAGAGCTAGCACAAACCGTGTTTGATTTAGAGTTCCAAATACATGTATCCCTATAGGAGAAAAAAGAGTGAAACCTAAAAATGAAACTGGTTACTGCAAACGAACGGTTTAACCTAGAAGAACGAAATTGGGTGAGCCAAGTGGTTTTGGTGTACTGATCATTACCTGAAAGAATCATCAAGATTGGGTGAAAATATGTTTGCTGAGATTTCAGGCAACTCGTAGTTTTTTGGAAGCTTGGCAACCCCTTTCCATGAAAGTGATGTTCGCCAGTCTCTGCTTAGGGCTACATCAACAGCAAACAAACCATAGAGATAGAACTTGAAACTGCTTTATTGTGTCAAGTTTCAAAGAGCTAGCCCAAATCGTGTTTGATTTAGAGTTCCAAATACATGTATCCCTATAGGAGAAAACAGAGTGAAACCTAAAAATGAAAACGGTTACTGCAAACAAATGGTTTAACCTAGAAGAACGAAATTTGGTGAGCCAAGTGGTTTTGGTGTACTGATCATTACCTGAAAGAATCATCAAGATTGGGTGAAAAAATGTGTGCTGAGATTTCAGGAAACTCGTAGTTTTTTGGAAGCTTGGCAACCCCTTTCCATGAAAGTGATTTTCGCCAGTCTCTGCTTAGGGCTACATCAACAGCAAACAAACCATAGAGAGAGAACTTGAAACTGCTTTATTGTGTCAAGTTTCAAAGAGCTAGCACAAACCGTGTTTGATTTAGAGTTCCAAATACATGTATCCCTATAGAGAAAACAGAGTGAAACCTAAAAATGAAAACGGTTACTGCAAACGAACGGTTTAACCTAGAAGAACGAAATTTGGTGAGGAAAGTGGTTTTGGTGTACTCATCATTACCTGAAAGAATCATCAAGATTGGGTGAAAAAATGTGTGCTGAGATTTCAGGAAACTCGTAGTTTTTTTGAAGCTTGGTAACCCCTTTAGATGAAAGTGATTTTCACCAGTCTCTGCTTAGGGCTACATCAACAGCAAACAAATCATAGAGATAGAACTTGAAACTGCTTTATTGAGTCAAGTTTCAAAGAGCTAGCAAAACCTTGTTTGATTTAGAGTTCCAAATAAATGTATCCCTATAGGTGAAAACAGAGTGAAACCTAAAAACGAAAACGGTCACTGCAAACGAACGGTTTAACCTAGAAGAACGAAATTTGGTGAGCCAAGTGGTTTTGGTTTACTGATCATTACCTGAAAGAATCAACAAGATTGGGTGAAAAAATATTTGCTGAGATTTCAGGCAACTCGTAGTTTTTTGGAAGCTTCGCAACCCCTTTCCATGAAAGATATTTTCGCCAGTCTCTGCTTAGGGCTACATCAACAGCAAAAAAACCATAGAGATAGAACTTGAAACTGCTTTATTGTGTCCAGTTTCAAAGAGCTAGCACAAACCGTGTTTGATTTAGAGTTCCAAATACATGTATCCCTATAGGAGAAAACAGAGTGAAACCTAAAAACGAAACCGGTTACTGCAAACGAACGGTTTAACCTAGAAGAACGAAATTGGGTGAGCCAAGTGGTTTTGGTGTACTGATCATTACCTGAAACAATCATCAAGATTGGGTGAAAATATGTTTGCTGAGATTTCAGGCAACTCGTAGTTTTTTGGAAGCTTGGCAACCCCTTTCCATGAAAGTTATTTTCGCTTATCTCTGCTTAGGGCTACATCAACAGCAAACAAACCATAGAGATAGAACTTGAAACTGCTTTATTGTGTCAAGTTTCAAAGAGATAGCACAAACCTTGTTTGATTTAGAGTTCAAATACATGTATCCCTATAGGAGAAAACAGAGTGAAACCTAAAAATGAAAACGGTTACTGCAAACGAACGGTTTAACCTAGAAGAACGAAATTTGGTGAGGCAAGTGGTTTTGGTGTAGTCATCAACACCTGAATGATCATCAAGATTGGGTGAAAAAATGTTTGCTGAGATTTCAGGCAACTCGTAGTTTTTTGGAAACTTGGCAACCTTTTTCCATGAAAGTGATTTTCGCCAGAAACTGCTTAGGGCTACATCAACAGCAAACAAACCATAGAGATAGAACTTGAAACTGCTTTATTGTGTCAAGTTTCAAAGAGCTAGCACAAACCGTGTTTGATTTAGAGTTCCAAATACATGTATCCCTATAGGAGAAAACAGAGTGAAACCTAAAAATGAAAACGGTTACTGCAAACGAACGGTTTAACCTAGAAGAACGAAATTTGGTGAGCCAATTGGTTTTGGTGTACTGATCATTACCTGAAAGAATCATCAAGATTGGGTGAAAAAATGTTTGCTGAGATTTCAGGCAACTCGTAGTTTTTTGGAAGCTTGGCAACCCCTTTTCATGAAAGTCATGTTCGCCAGTCTCTGCTTAGGGCTACATCAACAGCAAACAAACCATAGAGATAGAACTTGAAACTGCTTTATTGTGTCAAGTTTCAAAGAGCTAGCAAAAAACGTGTTTGATTTAGAGTTCCAAATACATGTATCCCTATAGGAGAAAACAGAGTGAAACCTAAAAATGAAACCGGTTACTGCAAACGAACGGTTTAACCTAGAAGAACGAAATTTGGTGAGCCAAGTGGTTTTGGTGTACTGATCATTACCTGAAAGAATCATCAAGATTGGGTAAAAAAATGTTTGCCGAGATTTCAGGCAACTCGTAGTTTTTTGGAAGCTTAGCAACCCCTTTCCATGAAAGTGATTTTCGCCAGTCTCTGCTTAGGGCTACATCAACAGCAAACAAACCATACAGATAGAACTTGAAACTGCTTTATTGTGTCCAGTTTCAAAGAGCTAGCACAAACCGTGTTTGATTTAGAGTTCCAAATACATGTATCCCTATAGGAGAAAACAGGGTGAAACCTAAAAATGAAACCGGTTACTGCAAATGAACGGTTTAACCTAGAAGAACGAAATTTGGTGAGCCAAGTGGTTTTGGTGTACTGATCATTACCTGAAAGAATCATCACGATTGGGTGAAAAAATGTTTGCTGAGATTTCAGGAAACTCGTAGATTTTTGGAAGCTTAGCAACCCCTTTTCATGAAAGTGATTTTCGCGAGTCTCTGCTTAGGGTTACATAAACAGCAAAAAAACCATAGAGATAGAACTTGAAACTGCTTTATTGTGTCAAGTTTCAAAGAGCTAGCACAAACCGTGTTTGATTTAGAGTTCCAAATACATGTATTCCTATAGGAGAAAACAGAGTGAAACCTAAAAATGTTACCGGTTACTGCAAACGAACGATTTAACCTAGAAGAACGAAATTTGGTGAGGCAAGTGGTTTTGGTGTACTCATCATTACCTAAAAGAATCATCAAGATTGGGTGAAAAAATGTTTGCTGAGATTTCAGGCAACTCGTAGTTTTTTGGAAGCTTGGCAACCTATTTCCATGAAAGTGATTTTCGACAGTCTCTGCTTAGGGCTACATCAACAGCAAACAAACCATAGAGATAGAACTTGAAACTGCTTTATTGTGTCCAGTTTTAAAGAGCTAGCACAAACCATGTTTGATTTAGAGTTCCAAATACATGTATCCCTAAAGGAGAAAACAGAGTGAAACCTAAAAATGAAACTGGTTACTGCAAACGAACGGTTTAACCTAGAAGAACGAAATTTGGTGAGCCAAGTGGTTTCGGTGTACTGATCATTATCTGAAAGAATCATAAAGATTGGGTGAAAAAATGTTTGCTGAGATTTCAGGCAATTCATAGTTTTTTGGAAGCTTAGCAACCCCTTTTCATGAAAGTGATTTTCGCCAGTCTCTGCTTAGGGCTACATCAACAGCAAACAAACCATAGAGATAGAACTTGAAACTGCTTTATTGTGTCCAGTTTTAAAGAGCTAGCACAAACCATGTTTGATTTAGAGTTCCAAATAAATGTATCCCTATAGGTGAAAACAGAGTGAAACCTAAAAACGAAAACGGTCACTGCAAACGAACGGTTTAACCTAGAAGAACGAAATTTGGTGAGCCAAGTGGTTTTGGTTTACTGATCATTACCTGAAAGAATCATCAAGATTGGGTGAAAAAATGTTTGCTGAGATTTCAGGCAACTCGTAGTTTTTTGGAAGCTTCGCAACCCCTTTCCATGAAAGATATTTTCGCCAGTCTCTGCTTAGGGCTACATCAACAGCAAACAAACCATAGAGATAGAACTTGAAACTGCTTTATTGTGTCCAGTTTCAAAGAGCTAGCACAAACCGTGTTTGATTTAGAGTTCCAAATACATGTATCCCTATAGGAGAAAACAGAGTGAAACCTAAAAACGAAACCGGTTACTGCAAACGAACGGTTTAACCTAGAAGAACGAAATTTGGTGAGGAAAGTGGTTTTGGTGTACTGATCATTACCTGAAACAATCATCAAGATTGGGTGAAAATATGTTTGCTGAGATTTCAGGCAACTCGTAGTTTTTTGGAAGCTTGGCAACCCCTTTCCATGAAAGTTATTTTCGCTTATCTCTGCTTAGGGCTACATCAACAGCAAACAAACCATAGAGATAGAACTTGAAACTGCTTTATTGTGTCAAGTTTCAAAGAGATAGCACAAACCTTGTTTGATTTAGAGTTCAAATACATGTATCCCTATAGGAGAAAACAGAGTGAAACCTAAAAATGAAAACGGTTACTGCAAACGAACGGTTTAACCTAGAAGAACGAAATTTGGTGAGGCAAGTGGTTTTGGTGTAGTCATCATTACCTGAATGATCATCAAGATTGGGTGAAAAAATGTTTGCTGAGATTTCAGGCAACTCGTAGTTTTTTTGAAACTTGGCAACCTTTTTCCATGAAAGTGATTTTCGCCAGAAACTGCTTAGGGCTACATCAACAGCAAACAAACCATAGAGATAGAACTTGAAACTGCTTTATTGTGTCAAGTTTCAAAGAGCTAGCACAAACCGTGTTTGATTTAGAGTTCCAAATACATGTATCCCTATAGGAGAAAACAGGGTGAAACCTAAAAATGAAACCGGTTACTGCAAACGAACGGTTTAACCTAGAAGAACGAAATTTGGTGAGCCAAGTGGTTTTGGTGTACTGATCATTACCTGAAAGAATCATCACGATTGGGTGAAAAATTGTTTGCTGAGATTTCAGGAAACTCGTAGATTTTTGGAAGCTTAGCAACCCCTTTCCATGAAAGTGATTTTCGCGAGTCTCTGCTTAGGGTTACATAAACAGCAAAAAAACCATAGAGATAGAACTTGAAACTGCTTTATTGTGTCAAGTTTCAAAGAGCTAGCACAAACCGTGTTTGATTTAGAGTTCCAAATACATGTATTCCTATAGGAAAAAACAGAGTGAAACCTAAAAATGCTACCGGTTACTGCAAACGAACGATTTAACCTAGAAGAACGAAATTTGGTGAGGCAAGTGGTTTTGGTGTACTCATCATTACCTAAAAGAATCATCAAGATTGGGTGAAAAAATGTTTGCTGAGATTTCAGGCAACTCGTAGTTTCTTGGAAGCTTTTCAACCCCTTTCCATGAAAGTGATTTTCGACAGTCTCTGCTTAGGGCTACATCAACAGCAAACAAACCATAGAGATAGAACTTGAAACTGCTTTATTGTGTCCAGTTTTAAAGAGCTAGCACAAACCATGTTTGATTTAGAGTTCCAAATACATGTATCCCTAAAGGAGAAAACAGAGTGAAACCTAAAAATGAAACTGGTTACTGCAAACGAACGGTTTAACCTAGAAGAACGAAATTTGGTGAGCCAAGTGGTTTCGGTGTACTGATCATTATCTGAAAGAATCATAAAGATTGGGTGAAAAAATGTTTGCTGAGATTTCAGGCAATTCATAGTTTTTTGGAAGCTTAGCAACCCCTTTTCATGAAAGTGATTTTCGCCAGTCTCTGCTTAGGGCTACATAAACAGCAAACAAACCATAGACATAGACCTTGAAACTGCTTTATTGTGTCAAGTTTCAAAGAGCTAGCACAAACCGTGTTTGATTTAGAGTTCCAAATACATGTATCCCTATAGGAGAAAACAGAGTCAAAACTAAAAATGAAAACGGTTACTGCAAACGAACGGTTTAACCTAGAAGAACGAAATTTGGTGAGCCAAGTGGTTTTGGTGTACTGATCATTACCTGAATGATCATCAAGATTGGGTGAAAAAATGTTTGCTGAGATTTCAGGCAACTCGTAGTTTTTTGGAAACTTGGCAACCTTTTTCCATGAAAGTGATTTTCGCCAGAAACTGCTTAGGGCTAGATCAACAGCAAAGAAACCATAGAGATAGAACTTGAAACTGCTTTATTGTGTCAAGTTTCAAAGAGCTAGCACAAACCGTGTTTGATTTAGAGTTCCAAATACATGTATCCCTATAGGAGAATACAGAGTGAAACCTAAAAATGAAAACGGTTACTGCAAACGAACGGTTTAACCTAGAAGAACGAAATTGGGTGAGCCAAGTGGTTTTGGTGTACTGATCATTACCTGAAAGAATCATCAAGATTGGGTGAAAAAATGTTTGCTGAGATTTCAGGCTACTCGTAGTTTTTTGGAAGCTTGGCAACCCCTTTAAATGAAAGTGATTTTCGCCAGTCTCTGCTTAGGGCTACATCAACAGCAAAGAAACCATAGAGATAGAACTTGAAACTGCTTTATTTTGTCAAGTTTCAAAGAGCTAGCACAAACCGTGTTTGATTTAGAGTTCCAAATACATGTATCCCTATAGGAGAAAAGAGTGAAACCTAAAAATGAAAATGGTTACTGCAAACGAACGGTTTAAACTAGAAGAACGAAATTTGCTGAGCCAAGTGGTATTGGTATACTGATCATTACCTGAAAGAATCATCAAGATTGGGTGAAAAAATGTTTGCTGAGATTTCAGGCAACTCGTAGTTTTTTGGAAGCTTAGCAACCCCTTTCCATGAAAGTGATTTTCGCCAGTCTCTGCTTAGGGCTACATCAACAGCAAACAAAGCATAGAGAGAGAACTTGAAATTGATTTATTGTGTCAAGTTTCAAAGAGCTAGCACAAACCGTGTTTGATTTAGAGTTCCAAATACATGTATCCCTATAGGAGAAAACAGAGTGACACCTAAAAATGTAACCGGTTACTGCAAACGACAGGTTTAACCTAGAAGAACGAAATTTGGTGAACCAAGTGGTTTTGGTGTACTGATCATTACCTGAAAGAATCATCAAGATTGGGTGAAAAAATGTTGGCTGAGATTTCAGGCAACTCGTTGTTTTTTGGAAGCTTGGCAACCCCTTTTCATGAAAGTGATTTTCCCCAGTCTCTCCTTAGGGCAACATCAACAGCAAACAAACCATAGAGATAGAACTTGAAACTGCTTTATTGTGTCAAGTTTCAAAGAGCTAGCACAAACCGTGTTTGATTTAGAGTTCCAAATACATGTATCCCTATAGGAGAAAACAGAGTAAAACCTAAAAATGAAACCGGTTACTGCAAACGAACGGTTTAATCTAGACGAACGAAATTTGGTGAGCCAAGTGGTTTTGGTGTACTCATCATTACCTGAAAGAATCATCAAGATTGGGTGAAAAAATGTTTGCTGATATTTCAGGCAACTCGTATTTTTTTGGAAACTTGACAACCCCTTTCCATGAAAGTCATGTTCGCCAGTCTCTGCTTAGGGCTACATCAACAGCAAACAAACCATAGAGATAGATCTTGAAACTGCTTTATTGTGTCAAGTTTCAAAGAGCTAGCACAAACCGTGTTTGATTTAGAGTTCCAAATACATGTATCCCTATAGGAGAAAACAGAGTGAAACCTAAAAATGAAACCGGTTACTGCAAACGAACGGTTTCACCTAGATGAACGAAATTTGGTGAGCCATGTGGTTTTGGTGAACTGATCATTACCTGAAAGAATCATCAAGATTGGGTAAAAAATGTTTGCTGAGATTTCAGGCAACTCGTAGTTTTTTGGAAGCTTTTCAACCCCTTTCCATGAAAGTGATTTTCGCCAGTCTCTGCTTAGAGCTACATCAACAGCAAACAAAGCATAGAGAGAGATCTTGAAACTGCTTTATTGTGTCAAGTTTAAAAGAGCTAGCACAAACCGTGTTTGATTTAGAGTTCCAAATACATGTATCCCTATAGGAGAAAACAGAGTGAAACCTAAAAATGAAACCGGTTACTACAAAACGAACGGTTTAACCTAGAAGAACGAAATTTGGTGAGCCAAGTGGTATTGGTATACTGATCATTACCTGAAAGAATCATCAAGATTGTGTGAAAAAAGGTTTGCTGAGATTTCAGGCAACTCGTAGTTTTTTGGAAGCTTGGCAACCCCTTTAAATGAAAGTGATTTTCGCCAGTCTCTTCTTAGAGCTACATCAACAGCAAACAAACCATAGAGATAGAACTTGAAACTGCTTTATTGTGTCTAGTTTCAAAGAGCTAGCACAAACCGTGTTTGATTTAGAGTTCCAAATACATGTATCCCTATAGGAGAAAACAGAGTGAAACCTAAAAATGAAAACGGTTACTGCAAACGAATGGTTTAACATAGAAGAACGAAATATGTTGAGCCAAGTGGTTTTGGTGTACTGATCATTACCTGAAAGAATCATCAAGATTGGGTGAAAAAATGTTGGCTGAGATTTCAGGCAACTCGTAGTTTTTTGGAAGCTTGGCAACCCCTTTCCATGAAAGTGATTTTCTCCAGTCTCTGCTTAGGGCTACAACAACAGCAAAAAAACCATAGAGATAGAACTTGAAACTGCTTTACTGAGTCAAGTTCCAAAGAGCTAGCACAAACCGTGTTTGATTTAGAGTTCCAAATACATGTGTCCCTATAGGAGAATACAGAGTGAAACCTAAAAACGAAAACGGTAACTGCAAACGAACGGTTTAACCTAGAAGAACGAAATTTGGTGAGCCAAGTGGTTTTGGTGTACTGATCATTACCTGAAAGAATCATCATGATTGGGTGAAAAAATGTTGGCTGAGATTTAAGGCAACTCGTAGTTTTTTGGAAGCTTGGCAACCAATTTCCATGAGAGTGATTCACGCCAGTCCTTGCTCAGGGCTACATCAACAGCAAACAAACCATAGAGATAGAACTTGAAACTGCTTTATTTTTCAAGTTTCAAAGAGCTAACACAAACCGTGTTTGATTTAGAGTTCCAAATACATGTATCCGTATAGGAGAAAACAGAGTGAAACCTAAAAATGAAAACGGTTACTGCAAACGAACAGTTTAAAAGAGAAGAACGAAATATGGTGAGCCAAGTGGTTTTGGTGTACTGATCATTACCTGAAATAATCATCAAGATTGGGTCAAAAAATGTTGGCTGAGATTTCAGGCAACTCGTAGTTTTCTGGAAGCTTGGCAACCCCTTTCCATGAAAATGATTTTCGCCAGTCTCTGCTTAGGGCTACATCAACAGCAAACAAACCATAGAGATAGAACTTGAAACTGCTTTATTGTGTCAAGTTTCAAAGAGCTAGCACAAACCGTGTTTGATTTAGAGTTCCAAATACATGTATCCCAATAGGAGAAAACAGTGTGAAACCTAAAAATGAAAACGGTTACTGCAAACGAACAGTTTAAACTAGAAAAACGAAATATGGTGAGCCTAGTGGTTTTGGTGTACTGATCATTACCTGAAAGAATCATCAAGATTGGGTGAAAAAATGTTTGCTGAGATTTCAGGCAACTCGTAGTTTTTTGGAAGCTTGGCAACCCCTTTCCATGAAAGTGATTTTCGCCCGTCTCTGCTTAGGGCTACATCAACAGCAAACAAACCATAGAGATAGAACTTGAAACTGCTTTATTGTGTCAAGTTTCAAAGAGCTAGCACAAACCGTGTTTGATTTAGAGTTCCAAATACATGTATCCCTATAGGAGAAAACAGAGTGAAACATAAAAATGAAAACGGTTACTGCAAACGAACGGTTTAACCTAGAAGAACGAAATTTGGTGAGCAAAGTGGTTTTGGTGTACTCATACTACCTGAAAGAATCATCAACATTGGTTGAAAAAATGTTGGCTGAGATTTCAGGCAACTCGGAGTTATTTGGAAGCTTGGCAACCCCTTTCCATGAAAGTGATTTTCGCCAGTCTCTGCTTAGGGCTACACCAACAGCAAACAAACCATACAGATAGAACTTGAAACTGCTTTATTGTGTCAAGTTTCAAAGAGCTAGCACAAACCGTGTTTGATTTAGAGTTCCAAATACATGTATCCCTATAGGAGAAAACAGAGTGAAACCTAAAAATGAAAACGGTTACTGCAAACGAACGGTTTAACCTAGAAAAACGAAATTTGGTGAGCCAAGTGGTTTTGGTGTACTGATCATTACCTAAAAGAATCATCAAGATTGGGTGAAAAAATGTTGGCTGAGATTTCAGGCAACTCGTAGTTTTTTGGAAGCTTGGCAACCCCTTTCCATGAAAGTGATTTTCTCCAGTCTCTGCTTAGGGCTACATCAACAGCAAACAAACCATAGAGATAGAACTTGAAACTGCTTTACTGTGTCAAGTTTCAAAGAGCTAACACAAACCGTGTTTGATTTAGAGTTCCAAATACATGTATCCCTATAGGAGAAAACAGAGTGAAACCTAAAAATGAAAACGGCTACTCCAAACGAACGGTTTAACCTAGAAGAACTAAATTTGGTGATCCAAGTGGTTTTGGTGTACTGATCATTACCTGAAAGAATCATCAAGATTGGGTGAAAAAATGTTGGCTGATATTTCAGGCAACTCGTAGTTTTTTGGAAGCTTGGCAACCCCTTTCCCTGAAAGTGATTTTCGCCAGTCTCTGCTTAGGGCTACATCAACAGCAAACAAAACATAGAGTCAGAACTTGAAACTGCTTTATTTTGTCAAGTTTCAAAGAGCTACCACAAACCGTGTTTGATTTAGAGTTCCAAATACATGTATCCCTATAGGAGAAAACAGAGTGAAACCAAAAAATGAAAACGGATACTGCAAACGAACAGTTTAACCTAGAAGAACGAAATACGGTGAGACAAGTGGTTTTGGTGTACTGATCATTACCTGAAAGAATCATCAAGATTGGGTCTAAAAATGTTGGCTGAGATTTCAGGCAACTCGTAGTTTTTTGGAAGCTTGGCAACCCCTTTCCATGAAAGTGATTTTCGCCAGTCTCTGCTTAGGGCTACATCAACAGCAAACAAACCATACAGATAGAACTTGAAACTGCTTTATTGTGTCAAGTTTCAAAGAGCTAGCACGAACCGTGTTTGATTTAGAGTTCCAAATACATGTATCCCTATAGGAGAAAACAGAGTGAAACCTAAAAATGAAAACGGTTACTGCAAACGAACGGTTTAACCTAGAAGAACGAAATTTGGTGAGCCAAGTGGTTTTGGTGTACTGATCATTACCTAGAAGAATCATCAAGATTGGGTGAAAAAATGTTTGCTGAGATTTCAGGCAACTCGTAGTTTTTTGGAAGCTTGGCAACCCCTTTAAATGAAAGTGATTTTCTCCAGTCTCTGCTTAGGGCTACATCAACAGCAAACAAACCATAGAGATAGAACTTGAAACTGCTTTATTGTGTCAAGTTTCAAAGAGCTAGCACAAACCGTGTTTGATTTAGAGTTCCAAATACATGTATCCCTATAGGAGAAAACAGAGTAAAACCTAAAAATGAAACCGGTTACTGCAAACGAACGGTTTAACCTAGACGAACGAAATTTGGTGAGCCAAGTGGTTTTGGTGTACTCATCATTACCTGAAAGAATCATCAAGATTGGGTGAAAAAATGTTTGCTGAGATTTCAGGCAACTCGTATTTTTTTGGAAACTTGACAACCCCTTTCCATGAAAGTCATGTTCGCCAGTCTCTGCTTAGGGCTACATCAACGGCAAACAAACCATAGAGATAGATCTTGAAACTGCTTTATTGTGTCAAGTTTCAAAGAGCTAGCACAAACCGTGTTTGATTTAGAGTTCCAAATACATGTATCCCTATAGGAGAAAACAGAGTGAAATCTAAAAATGAAACCGGTTACTGCAAACGAACGGTTTCACCTAGATGAACGAAATTTGGTGAGCCAAGTGGTTTTGGTGAACTGATCATTACCTGAAAGAATCATCAAGATTGCGTAAAAAATGTTTGCTGAGATTTCAGGCAACTCGTAGTTTTTTGGAAGCTTCGCAACCCCTTTCCATGAAAGTGATTTTCGCCAGTCTCTGCTTAGAGCTACATCAACAGCAAACAAAGCATAGAGAGAGATCTTGAAACTGCTTTATTGTGTCAAGTTTCAAAGAGCTAGCACAAACCGTGTTTGATTTAGAGTTCCAAATACATGTATCCCTATAGGAGAAAACAGAGTGAAACCTAAAAATGAAACCGGTTACTACAAAACGAACGGTTTAACCTAGAAGAACGAAATTTGGTGAGCCAAGTGTTTTTGGTGTACTGATCATTACCTGAAAGAATCATCAAGATTGGGTGAAAAAATGTTTGCTGAGATTTCAGGAAACTCGTAGTTTTTTGGAAGCTTAGTAACCCCTTTTCATGAAAGTGATTTTCGACAGTCTCTGCTTAGGGCTACATCAACAGCAAACAAACCATAGAGATAGAACTTGAAACTGCTTTATTGTGTCAAGTTTCAAAGAAATAGCACAAACCGTGTTTGATTTAGAGTTCCAAATACATGTATCCCTATAGGAGAAAACAGAGTGAAACCTAAAAATGAAAACGGTTACTGCCAACGAACGGTTTAACCTAGAAGAACGAAATTTGGTGAGCCAAGAGGTATTGGTATACTGATCATTACCTGAAAGAATCATCAAGATTGTGTGAAAAAAGGTTTGCTGAGATTTCAGGCAACTCGTAGATTTTTGAAAGCTTGGCAACCCCTTTAAATGAAAGTGATTTTCGCCAGTCTCTTCTTAGAGCTACATCAACAGCAAAAAAACCATAGAGATAGAACTGGAAACTGCTTTATTGTGTCTAGTTTCAAAGAGCTAGCACAAACCGTGTTTGATTTAGAGTTCCAAATACATGTATCCCTATAGGAGAAAACAGAGTGATACCTAAAAATGAAAACGGTTACTGCAAACGAATGGTTTAACATAGAAGAACGAAATATGTTGAGCCAAGTGGTTTTGGTGTACTGATCATTACCCTAAAGAATCATCAAGATTGGGTGAAAAAATGTTTGCTGAGATTTCAGGCAACTCGTAGTTTTTTGGAAGCTTGGCAACCCCTTTCCATGAAAGTGATTTTCGCCAGTCTCTGCTTAGGGCTACATCAACAGCAAACAAACCATAGAGATAGAACTTGAAACTGCTTTATTATGTCAAGTTTCAAAGAGCTAGCACAAACCGTGTTTCATTTAGAGTTCCAAATACATGTATCCCTATAGGAGAAAACAGAGTGAAACCTAAAAATGAAAACGGTTACTGCAAACGAACGGTTTAACCTAGAAAAACGAAATTTGGTGAGCCAAGTGGTTTTGGTGTACTGATCATTACCTGAAAGAATCATCAAGATTGGGTGAAAAAATGTTGGCTGAGATTTCAGGCAACTCGTAGTTTTTTGGAAGCTTGGCAACCCCTTTCCATGAAAGTGATTTTCTCCAGTCTCTGCTTAGGGCTACAACAACAGCAAAAAAACCATAGAGATAGAACTTGAAACTGCTTTACTGAGTCAAGTTCCAAAGAGCTAGCACAAACCGTGTTTGATTTAGAGTTCCAAATACATGTGTCCCTATAGGAGAATACAGAGTGAAACCTAAAAATGAAAACGGTAACTGCAAACGAACGGTTTAACCTAGAAGAACGAAATTTGGTGAGCCAAGTGGTTTTGGTGTACTGATCATTACCTGAAAGAATCATCATGATTGGGTGAAAAAATGTTGGCTGAGATTTAAGGCAACTCGTAGTTTTTTGGAAGCTTGGCAACCAATTTCCATGAGAGTGATTCACGCCAGTCCTTGCTCAGGGCTACATCAACAGCAAACAAACCATAGAGATAGAACTTGAAACTGCTTTATTTTTCAAGTTTCAAAGAGCTAACACAAACCGTGTTTGATTTAGAGTTCCAAATACATGTATCCGTATAGGAGAAAACAGAGTGAAACCTAAAAATGAAAACGGTTACTGCAAACGAACAGTTTAAAAGAGAAGAACGAAATATGGTGAGCCAAGTGGTTTTGGTGTACTGATCATTACCTGAAATAATCATCAAGATTGGGTCAAAAAATGTTGGCTGAGATTTCAGGCAACTCGTAGTTTTCTGGAAGCTTGGCAACCCCTTTCCATGAAAATGATTTTCGCCAGTCTCTGCTTAGGGCTACATCAACAGCAAACAAACCATAGAGATAGAACTTGAAACTGCTTTATTGTGTCAAGTTTCAAAGAGCTAGCACAAACCGTGTTTGATTTAGAGTTCCAAATACATGTATCCCTATAGGAGAAAACAGTGTGAAACCTAAAAATGAAAACGGTTACTGCAAACGAACAGTTTAAACTAGAAAAACGAAATATGTTGAGCCAAGTGGTTTTGGTGTACTGATCATTACCTGAAAGAATCATCAAGATTGGGTGAAAAAATGTTGGCTGAGATTTCAGGCAACTCGTAGTTTTTTGGAAGCTTGGCAACCCCTTTCCATGAAAGTGATTTTCGCCAGTCTCTGCTTAGGGCTACATCAACAGCAAACAAACCATACAGATAGAACTTGAAACTGCTTTATTGTGTCAAGTTTCAAAGAGCTAGCACAAACCCTGTTTGATTTAGAGTTCCAAATATATGTATCCCTATAGTAGAAAACAGAGTGAAACCTAAAAATGTAAACGGTTACTGCAAACGAACGATTTAACCTAGAAGAACGAAATTTGGTTAGCAAAGTGGTTTTGTTGTACTCATCACTACCTGAAAGAATCATCAACATTGGTTGAAAAAATGTTGGCTGAGATTTCAGGAAACTCGGAGTTATTTGGAAGCTTGGCAACCCCTTTCCATGAAAGTGATTTTCGCCAGTCTCTGCTTAGGGCTACATCAACAGCAAACAAACCATACAGATAGAAATTGAAACTGCTTTATTGTTTCAAGTTTCAAAGAGCTAGCACAAACCGTGTTTGATTTAGAGTTCCAAATACATGTATCCCTATAGGAGAAAACAGAGTGAAACCTAAAAATGTAAACGGTTACTGCAAACGAATGGTTTAACCTAGAAGAACGAAATTTGGTGAGCCAAGTGGTTTTGGTGTACTGATCATTACCTGAAAGAATCATCAAGATTGGGTGAAAAAATGTTGGCTGAGATTTCAGGCAACTCGTAGTTTTTTGGAAGCTTGGCAACCCCTTTCCATGAAAGTGATTTTCGCCAGTCTCTGCTTAGGGCTACATCAACAGCAAACAAACCATAAAGATAGAACTTGAAACTGCTTTATTGTGTCAAGTTCCAAAGAGCTAGCACAAACCGTGTTTGATTTAGAGTTCCAAACACATGTATCCGTATAGGAGAAAACGGAGTGAAACCTAAAAATGAAAACAGTTACTGCAAACGAACAGTTTAAACTAGAAGAACGAAATATGGTGAGCCAAGTGGTTTTGGTGTACTGATCATTACCTGAAAGAATCATCAAGATTGGGTGAAAAAATGTTGGCTGAGATTTCAGACAACTCGTAGTTTTTTGGAAGCTTGGCAACGCCATTCCATGAAAGTAATTTTGGCCAGTCTCTGCCTTGGGATACATCAACAGCAAACAAAGCATAGAGATAGAACTTGAAACTGCTTTATTGTGTCAAGTTTCAAAGAGCTAGCACAAACCGTGTTTTATTTAGAGTTCCAAATACATGTTTCCCTATAGGAGAAAGCAGAGTGAAACCTAAAAATGAAAACGGTTACTGCAAACGAACGGTTTAACCTAGAAGAACGAAATTTGGTGAGCCAAGTGGTTTTGGTGTACTGATCATTACCTGAAAGAATCATCAAGATTGGGTGAAAAAATGTTGGCTGAGATTTCAGGCAACTCGTAGTTTTTTGGAAGCTTGGCAACCCCATTCCATTAAAGTGATTTTCGCCATCTCTGTCTTGGGATACAACAACAGCAAACAAACCATAGAGATAGAACTTGAAACTGCTTTATTGTGTCAAGTTTCAAAGAGCTAGCACAAACCGTGTTTGATTTAGAGTTCCAAATACATGTATCCCTATAGGAGAAAACAGATTGAAACCTAAAAATGAAAACAGTTACTGCAAACGAACGGTTTAACCTAGAAAAACGAAATTTGGTGAGCCAAGTGGTTTTGGTGTACTGATCATTACCTGAAAAACTCATCAAGATTGGGTGAAAAAATGTTTGCTGAGATTTCAGGCAACTCGTAGTTTTTTGGAAGCTTGGCAACCCCTTTCCATTAAAGTGATTTTCGCTAGACTCTTTACAGGGCTACATCAACAGCAAACAAAGCATAGAGATAGAACTTGAAACTGCTTTATTGTGTCAAGTTTCAAAGAGCTAGCACAAACCGTATTGATTTAGAGTTCCAAATACATGTATCCCTATAGGAGAAAACAGAGTGAAACCTAAAAATGAAAACGGTTACTGCAAACGAACGGTTTAACCTAGAAGAACGAAATTTGGTGAGCCAAGTGGTTTTGGTGTACAGATCATTACCTAAAAGAATCATCAAGATTGGGTGAAAAAATGTTGGCTGAGATTTCAGGCAACTCGTAGTTTTTTGGAAGCTTGGCAACGGCATTCCATGAAAGTGATTTTCGCCAGTCTCTGCCTTGGGCTACATCAACAGCAAACAAACCATAGAGATAGAACTTGAAACTGCTTTACTGTGTCAATTTTCAAAGAGCTAGCACAAACTGTGTTTGATTTAGAGTTCCAAACACATGTATCCCTATAGGAGAAAACAGAGTGAAACCTAAAAATGAAACCGGTTACTGCAAACGAACGGTTTAACCTAGAAGAACGAAATTTGGTGAGCCAAGTGGTTGCGGTGCACTGATCATTACCTGAAAGAATCATCAAGATTGGGTGAAAAAATGTGTGCTGAGATTTCAGGCAACTCGTAGTTTTGGGGAATCTTGGCAACCCCATTCCATTAAAGTGATTTTCGCCATCTCTGCCTTGGGATACAACAACAGCAAACAAACCATAGAGATAGAACTTGAAACTTCTTTATTGTGTCAAGTTTCAAAGAGCTAGCACAAACCGTGTTTGATTTAGAGTTCCAAATACATGTATCCCTATAGGAGAAAACAGAGTGAAACCTAAAAATGAAAACAGTTACTGCAAACGAACGGTTTAACCTAGAAAAACGAAATTTGGTGAGCCAAGTGGTTTTGGTGTACTGATCATTACCTGAAAAACTCATCAAGATTGGGTGAAAAAATGTTTGCTGAGATTTCAGGCAACTCGTAGTTTTTTGGAAGCTTGGCAACCCCTTTCCATTAAAGTGATTTTCGCTAGACTCTTTACAGGGCTACATCAACAGCAAACAAAGCATAGAGATAGAACTTGAAACTGCTTTATTGTGTCAAGTTTCAAAGAGCTAGCAGAAACCGTATTGATTTAGAGTTCCAAATACATGTATCCCTATAGGAGAAAACAGAGTGAAACCTAAAATGAAAACGGTTACTGCAAACGAACGGTTTAACTTAGAAGAACGAAATTTTGTGAGCCAAGTGGTTTTGGTGTACTGATCATTACCTAAAAGAATCATCAAGATTGGGTGAAAAAATGTTGGCTGAGATTTCAGGCAACTCGTAGTTTTTTGGAAGCTTGGCAACCCCTTTCCATGAAAGTGATTTTCGCCAGTCTCTGCTTAGGGTTACATCAAGAGCAAACAAACAATAGAGATAGAACTTGAAACTGCTTTATTGTGTAAAGTTTCAAAGAGCTAGCACAAACCGTGTTTGATTTAGAGTTCCAAATACATGTATCCCTATAGGAGAAAACAGAGTGAAACCTAAAAATGAAAACGGTTACTGCAAACGAACGGTTTAACCTAGAAGAACGAAATTTGGTGAGCCAAGTGGATTTGGTGTACTGATCATTACCTGAAAAAATCATCAAGATTCGGTGAAAAAATGTTTGCTGAGATTTCAGGCAACTCGTACTTTTTTGGATGCTTGGCAACCCCTTTCCATGAAAGTGATTTTCGCTATACTCTTTACAGGGCTACATCAACAGCAAACAAAGCATAGAGATAGAACTTGAAACTGCTTTATTGTGTCAAGTTTCAAAGAGCTAGCACAAACCGTGTTTGATTTACAGTTCCAAATACATGTATCCCTATAGGAGAAAACAGAGTGAAACCTAAAAATGAAAACGGTTACTGCAAACGAACGGTTTAACCTAGAAGAACGAAATTTGGTGAGCCAAGTGGTTTTGGTGTACTGATCATTACCTGAAAGAATCATCAAGATTGGGTGAAAAAATGTTTGCTGAGATTTCAGGCAACTCGTAGTTTTTTGGAAGCTTCGCAACCCCTTTCCATGAAAGTGATTTTCGCCATGCTCTGCTTTGGGCTATATCAACAGCAAACAAACAATAGAGATAGAACTTGAAACTGCTTTATTATGTCAAGTTTCAAAGAGCTAGCACAAACCGTGTTTGATTTAGAGTTCCAAATACATGTATCCCTATAGCAGAAAACAGAGTGAAACCTAAAAATGAAACCGGTTACTGCAAATGAACGGTTTAATCTAGAAGAACGAAATTGGGTGAGCCAAGTGGTTTCGGTGTACTGATCATTACCTGAAAGAATCATCAAGATTGGGTGAAAAAATGTTTGCTGAGATTTCAGTCAACTCGTAGTTTTTTTGGAAGCTTGGCAACCCCTTTTCATGAAAGTCATTTTCGCCAGTCTCTGCTTAGGGCTACATCAACAGTAAACAAAGCATACAGACAGAACTTGAAACTGCTTTATTGTGTCCAGTTTTAAAGAGCTAGCACAAACCGTGTTTGATTTAGAGTTCCAAATACATGTATCTCTATAGGAGAAAACAGAGTGAAACCTAAAAATGAAAACGGTTACTGCAAACGAACGGTTTAACCTAGAAGAACGAAATTTGGTGAGCCAAGTGGTTTTGGTGTACTGATCATTACCTGAAAGAATCATCAAGATTGGGTGAAAAAATGTTTGCTGAGATTTCAGGCAACTCGTAGTTTTTTGGAAGCTTCGCAACCCCTTTCCATGAAAGTGATTTTCGCCATGCTCTGCTTTGGGCTATATCAACAGCAAACAAACCATAGAGATAGAACTTGAAACTGCTTTATTATGTCAAGTTTCAAAGAGCTAGCACAAACCGTGTTTGATTTAGAGTTCCAAATACATGTATCCCTATAGCAGAAAACAGAGTGAAACCTAAAAATGAAACCGGTTACTGCAAATGAACGGTTTAATCTAGAAGAACGAAATTGGGTGAGCCAAGTGGTTTCGGTGTACTGATCATTACCTGAAAGAATCATCAAGATTGGGTGAAAAAATGTTTGCTGAGATTTCAGTCAACTCGTAGTTTTTTTGGAAGCTTGGCAACCCCTTTTCATGAAAGTCATTTTCGCCAGTCTCTGCTTAGGGCTACATCAACAGTAAACAAAGCATACAGACAGAACTTGAAACTGCTTTATTGTGTCCAGTTTTAAAGAGCTAGCACAAACCGTGTTTGATTTAGAGTTCCAAATACATGTATCTCTATAGGAGAAAACAGAGTGAAACCTAAAAATGAAAACGGTTACTGCAAACGAACGGTTTAACCTAGAAGAACGAAATTTGGTGAGCCAAGTGGTTTTGGTGTACTGATCATTACCTGAAAGAATCATCAAGATTGGGTGAAAAAATGTGTGCTGAGATTTCAGGAAACTCGTAGTTTTTTGGAAGCTTGGTAAACCCTTTAAATGAAAGTGATTTTCTCCAGTCTCTGCTTAGGGCTACATCAACAGCAAACAAACCATAGAGATAGAACTTGAAACTGCTTTACTGTGTCAATTTTCAAAGAGCTAGCACAAACTGTGTTTGATTTAGAGTTCCAAACACTTGTATCCCTATAGGAGAATACAGAGTGAAACCTAAAAATGAAACCGGTTACTGCAAACGAACGGTTTAACCTAGAAGAACGAAATTTGGTGAGCCAACTGGTTGCGGTGCACTGATCATTACCTGAAAGAATCATCAAGATTGGGTGAAAAAATGTGTGCTGAGATTTCAGGCAACTCGTAGTTTTTTGGAATCTTGGCAACCCCATTCCATTAAAGTGATTTTCGCCATCTCTGCCTTGGGATACAACAACAGCAAACAAACCATAGAGATAGAACTTGAAACTGCTTTATTGTGTCAAGTTTCAAAGAGCTAGCACAAACCGTGTTTGTTTAGAGTTCCAAATACATGTATCCCTATAGGAGAAAACAGAGTGAAACCTAAAAATGAAAACAGTTACTGCAAACGAACGGTTTAACCTAGAAAAACGAAATTTGGTGAGCCAAGTGGTTTTGGTGTACTGATCATTACCTGAAAAACTCATCAAGATTGGGTGAAAAAATGTTTGCTGAGATTTCAGGCAACTCGTAGTTTTTTGGAAGCTTGGCAACCCCTTTCCATTAAAGTGATTTTCGCTAGACTCTTTACAGGGCTACATCAACAGCAAACAAAGCATAGAGATAGAACTTGAAATTGCTTTATTGTGTCAAGTTTCAAAGAGCTAGCAAAACCGTATTGATTTAGAGTTCCAAATACATGTATCCCTATAGGAGAAAACAGAGTGAAACCTAAAATGAAAACGGTTACTGCAAACGAACGGTTTAACTTAGAAGAACGAAATTTTGTGAGCCAAGTGGTTTTGGTGTACTGATCATTACCTAAAAGAATCATCAAGATTGGGTGAAAAAATGTTGGCTGAGATTTCAGGCAACTCGTAGTTTTTTGGAAGCTTGGCAACCCCTTTCCATGAAAGTGATTTTCGCCAGTCTCTGCTTAGGGTTACATCAAGAGCAAACAAACAATAGAGATAGAACTTGAAACTGCTTTATTGTGTAAAGTTTCAAAGAGCTAGCACAAACCGTGTTTGATTTAGAGTTCCAAATACATGTATCCCTATAGGAGAAAACAGAGTGAAACCTAAAAATGAAAACGGTTACTGCAAACGAACGGTTTAACCTAGAAGAACGAAATTTGGTGAGCCAAGTGGTTTTGGTGTACTGATCATTACCTGAAAGAATCATCAAGATTGGGTGAAAAAATGTTTGCTGAGATTTCAGGCAACTCGTAGTTTTTTGGAAGCTTCGCAACCCCTTTCCATGAAAGTGATTTTCGCCACGCTCTGCCTTGGGCTATATCAACAGCAAACAAACCATAGAGATAGAACTTGAAACTGCTTTATTATGTCAAGTTTCAAAGAGCTAGCACAAACCGTGTTTGATTTAGAGTTCCAAATACATGTATCCCTATAGCAGAAAACAGAGTGAAACCTAAAAATGAAACCGGTTACTGCAAATGAACGGTTTAACCTAGAAGAACGAAATTGGGTGAGCCAAGTGGTTTCGGTGTACTGATCATTACCTGAAAGAATCATCAAGATTGGGTGAAAAAATGTTTGCTGAGATTTCAGTCAACTCGTAGTTTTTTTGGAAGCTTGGCAACCCCTTTTCATGAAAGTCATTTTCGCCAGTCTCTGCTTAGGGCTACATCAACAGTAAACAAAGCATACAGACAGAACTTGAAACTGCTTTATTGTGTCCAGTTTTAAAGAGCTAGCACAAACCGTGTTTGATTTAGAGTTCCAAATACATGTATCTCTATAGGAGAAAACAGAGTGAAACCTAAAAATGAAAACGGTTACTGCAAACGAACGGTTTAACCTAGAAGAACGAAATTTGGTGAGCCAAGTGGTTTTGGTGTACTGATCATTACCTGAAAGAATCATCAAGATTGGGTGAAAAAATGTGTGCTGAGATTTCAGGAAACTCGTAGTTTTTTGGAAGCTTGGTAAACCCTTTAAATGAAAGTGATTTTCTCCAGTCTCTGCTTAGGGCTACATCAACAGCAAACAAACCATAGAGATAGAACTTGAAACTGCTTTACTGTGTCAATTTTCAAAGAGCTAGCACAAACTGTGTTTGATTTAGAGTTCCAAACACATGTATCCCTATAGGAGAAAACAGAGTGAAACCTAAAAATGAAACCGGTTACTGCAAACGAACGGTTTAACCTAGAAGAACGAAATTTGGTGAGCCAAGTGGTTGCGGTGCACTGATCATTACCTGAAAGAATCATCAAGATTGGGTGAAAAAATGTGTGCTGAGATTTCAGGCAACTCGTAGTTTTTTGGAATCTTGGCAACCCCATTCCATTAAAGTGATTTTCGCCATCTTTGCCTTGGGATACAACAACAGCAAACAAACCATAGAGATAGAACTTGAAACTGCTTTATTGTGTCAAGTTTCAAAGAGCTAGCACAAACCGTGTTTGATTTAGAGTTCCAAATACATGTATCCCTATAGGAGAAAACAGAGTGAAACCTAAAAATGAAAACAGTTACTGCAAACGAACGGTTTAACCTAGAAAAACGAAATTTGGTGAGCCAAGTGGTTTTGGTGTACTGATCATTACCTGAAAAACTCATCAAGATTGGGTGAAAAAATGTTTGCTGAGATTTCAGGCAACTCGTAGTTTTTTGGAAGCTTGGCAACCCCTTTCCATTAAAGTGATTTTCGCTAGACTCTTTACAGGGCTACATCAACAGCAAACAAAGCATAGAGATAGAACTTGAAACTGCTTTATTGTGTCAAGTTTCAAAGAGCTAGCACAAACCGTATTGATTTAGAGTTCCAAATACATGTATCCCTATAGGAGAAAACAGCGTGAAACCTAAAATGAAAACGGTTACTGCAAACGAACGGTTTAACTTAGAAGAACGAAATTTTGTGAGCCAAGTGGTTTTGGTGTACTGATCATTACCTAAAAGAATCATCAAGATTGGGTGAAAAAATGTTGGCTGAGATTTCAGGCAACTCATAGTTTTTTGGAAGCTTGGCAACCCCTTTCCATGAAAGTGATTTTCGCCAGTCTCTGCTTAGGGTTACATCAAGAGCAAACAAACAATAGAGATAGAACTTGAAACTGCTTTATTGTGTAAAGTTTCAAAGAGCTAGCACAAAACGTGTTTGATTTAGAGTTCCAAATACATGTATCCCTATAGGAGAAAACAGAGTGAAACCTAAAAATGAAAACGGTTACTGCAAACGAACGGTTTAACCTAGAAGAACGAAATTTGGTGAACCAAGTGGTTTTGATGTACAGATCATTACCTGAAAGAATCATCAAGATTGGGTGAAAAAATGTTGGCTGAGATTTCAGGCAACTCGTAGTTTTTTGGAAGCTTGGCAACGCCATTCCATGAAAGTGATTTTCGCCAGTCTCTGCCTTGGGCTACATCAACAGCAAACGAACCATAGAGATAGAACTTGAAACTGCTTTATTATGTCAAGTTTCAAAGAGCTAGCACAAACCGTGTTTGATTTAGAGTTCCAAATACATGTATCCCTATAGGAGAAAACAGAGTGAAACCTAAAAATGAAAACGGTTACTGCAAACGAACGGTTTAACCTAGAAGAACGAAATTTGGTGAGCCAAGTGGTTTTGGTGTACTGATCATTACCTGAAAAAATCATCAAGATTCGGTGAAAAAATGTTTGCTGAGATTTCATGCAACTCGTACTTTTTTGGATGCTTGGCAACCCCTTTCAATGAAAGTGATTTTCGCTATACTCTTTACAGGGCTACATCAACAGCAAACAAAGCATAGAGATAGAACTTGAAACTGCTTTATTGTGTCAAGTTTCAAAGAGCTAGCACAAACCGTGTTTGATTTAGAGTTCCAAATACATGTATCCCTATAGGAGAAAACAGAGTGAAACCTAAAAATGAAAACGGTTACTGCAAACGACGGTTTAACCTAGAAGAACGAAATTTGGTGAGCCAAGTGGTTTTGGTGTACTGATCATTACCTGAAAGAATCATCAAGATTGGGTGAAAAAATGTTGGCTGAGATTTCAGGCAACTCGTAGTTTTTTGGAAGCTTCGCAACCCCTTTCCATGAAAGTGATTTTTGCCACGCTCTGCCTTGGGCTATATCAACAGCAAACAAACCATAGAGATAGAACTTGAAACTGCTTTATTATGTCAAGTTTCAAAGACCTAGCACAAACTGTGTTTGATTTAGAGTTCCAAATACATGTATCCCTATAGGAGAAAACAGAGTGAAACCTAAAAATGAAAACGGTTACTGCAAACGAACGGTTTAACCTAGAAGAACGAAATTTGGTGAGCCAAGTGGTTTTGGAAGCTTCGCAACTCCTTTCCATTAAAGTGATTTTCGCCAGTTTCTGCTTAGGGCTACATTAACAGCAAACAAACCATAGAGATAATACTTGAAACTGCTTTATTGTGTCAAGTTTCAAAGAGCTAGCACAAACCGTGTTTGATTTAGAGTTCCAAAAACATGTATCCCAATAGGAGAAAACAGAGTGAAACCTAAAAATGAAAACGGTTACTGCAAACGAACGGTTTAACCTAGAAGAACGAAATTTGGTGAGCCAAGTGGTTTTGGTGTACTGATCATTACCTGAAAGAATCATCAAGATTGGGTGAAAAAATGTTGGCTGAGATTTCAGGCAACTCGTAGTTTTTTGGAAGCTTGGCAACCCCTTTCCATGAAAGTGATTTTCGCCAGTCTCTGCTTAGGGCTACATCAACAGCAAACAAACCATAGAGATAGAACTTGAAACTGCTTTATTGTGTCAACTTTCAAAGAGCTAGCACAAACCTTTTTTAATTTAGAGTTCCAAATACATGTATCCCTATAGGAGAAAACAGAGTGAAACCTAAAAATGAAAACGGTTGCTGCAAACGAACGGTTTAACCTAGAAGAACGAAATTTGGTGAGCCAAGTGGTTTTTGTGTACTGATCATTAGTTGAAAAAATCATCAAGATTGGGTGAAAAAATGTTGGCTGAGATTTCAGGCAACTCGTAGTTTTTTGGAAGCTTGGCAACCCCTTTCCATGAAAGTTATTTTCGCCAGTCTCTGCCTTGGGCTACATCAACAGCAAACAAACCATAGAGATAGAACTTGAAACTGCTTTATTGTGTCAAGTTTCAAAGAGCTAGCACAAACCGTGTTTGATTTAGAGTTCCAAATACATGTATCCCTATAGGAGAAAACAGAGTGAAACCTAAAAATTAAAACGGTTACTGCAAACGAACGGTTTAACCTAGAATAACGAAATTTGGTGAGCCAAGTGGTTTTGGTGTACTGATCATTACCTGAAAGAATCATCAAGATTGGGTGAAAAAATGTTGGCTGAGATTTCAGGCAACTCGTAGTTTTTTGCAAGCTTGGCAACCCCTTTCCATGAAAGTGATTTTCACCAGTCTCTGCTTAGGGCTACATCAACAGCAAACAAACCATAGAGATAGAACTTGAAACTGCTTTATTGTGTCAAGTTTCAAAGAGCTAGCACAAACCGTGTTTGATTTAGGGTTCCAAATACATGTATCCCTAAAGGAGAACACAGAGTGACACCTAAAAATGAAAACGGTTACTGCAAACGAACGGTTTAACCTAGAAGAACAAAATTTGGTGAGCCAAGTGGTTTTGGTGTACTGATTATTACCTGAAAGAATCATCAAGATTGGGTGAAAAAAGGTTTGCTGAGATTTCAGGCAACTCGTAGTTTTTTGGAAGCTTGGCAACCCCTTTTCATGAATGTGATTTTCGCCAGTCTCTGCTTAGGGCTACATCAACAGCAAACAAACCATAGAGATAGAACTTGAAACTGCTTTATTGTGTCAAGTTTCAAAGAGCTAGCACAAACCGTGTTTGATTTAGAGTTCCAAATACATGTATCCCTATAGGAGAAAACAGAGTGAAACCTAAAAATGAAAACGGTTACTGCAATCGAACGGTTTAACCTAAAAGAACGAAATTTGGTGAGCCAAGTGCTTTTGGTGTACTGATCATTACCTGAAAGAATCATCAAGATTGGGTGAAAAAATGTTGGCTGAGATTTCAGGCAACTCGTAGTTTTTTGGAAGCTTGGCAACCCCTTTCCATGAAAGTGATTTTCGCCACTCTTTGCTTAGGGCTACATCAACAGCAAACAAACCATAGAGATAGAACTTGAAACTGCTTTATTGGGTCAATTTTCAAAGAGCTAGCACAAACCGTGTTTGATTTAGAGTTCCAAATACATGTATCCCTATAGGAGAAAACAGAGTGAAACCTAAAAATGAAAAAGGTTACTGCAAACGAACGGTTTAACCTAGAAGAACGAAATTTGGTGAGCCAAGTGGTTTTGGTTTACAGATCATTACCTGAAAGAATCATCAAGATTGGGTGAAAAAATGTTTGCTGAGATTTCAGGCAACTCGTATTTTTTTTTAAGCTTGGCAACCCGTTCCCATGAATGTGATTTTAGGCAGTCTCTTCCTATTGCTACATCAACAGCAAACAAACCATAGAGAGAGAACTTGAAACTGCTTTATTGTGTCAAGTTTCAAAGAGCTATCACAAACCGTGTTTGATTTAGAGTTCTAAATACATGTATTCCTATAGGAGAAAACAGAGTGAAACCTAAAAATGAAAACGGTTACTGCAAATGAACGGTTTAACCTAGAAGAACAAAATTTGGTGAGCCAAGTGGTTTTGGTGTACTGATCATTACCTGAAAGAATCATCAAGATTGGGTGACAAAATGTTGCCTGAGATTTCAGGCAACTCGTAGTTTTTTGGGAGCTTGGCAACCCCTTTCCATGAAAGTGATTTTCGCCAGTCTCTGCTTAGGGCTACATAAACAGCAAACAAACCATAGAGATAGAACTTGAAACTGCTTTATTGTGTCAAGTTTCAAAGAGCTAGCACAAACCGTGTTTGATTTAGAGTTCCAAAAACATGTATCCCAATAGGAGAAAAAAGAGTGAAACCTAAAAATAAAAACGGTTACTGCAAACGTACGGTTTAATCTAGAAGAACAAAATTTGGTGAGCCAAGTGGTTTTGGTTTACTGATCATTACCTGAAAGAATCATCAAGATTTGGTGAAAAAATGTTTGCTGAGATTTCAGGCAACTCGTAGTTTTTTGGAAGCTTGGCAACCCCTTTCCATGAAAGTGATTTTCGCCAGTCTTTGCTTAGGGCTACATCAAATGCAAACAAACCATAGCGATAGAACTTGAAACTGCTTTATTGTGTCAAGTTTCAAAGAGCTAGTACAAACCGTGTTTGATTTAGAGTTCCAAATACATGTATCCTTATAGGAGAAAACAGAGTGAAACCTAAAAATGAAAACGGTTACTGCAAAGAACGGTTTAACCTAGAAGAACGAAATTTGGTGAGCCAAGTGGTTTTTGTGTACTGATCATTACTTGAAAAAATCATCAAGATTGGGTGAAAAAGTGTTGGCTGAGATTTCAGGCAACTCGTAGTTTTTTGGAACCTTGGCAACCCCTTTCCATGAAAGTGATTTTCGCCAGTCTCTGCTTAGGGCTACATCAACAGCAAACAAACCATAGAGGTAGAACTTGAAACTGCTTTATTGTGTCAAGTTTCAAAGAGCTAGCACAAACCGTGTTTGATTTAGAGTTCCAAATACATGTATCCCTATAGGAGAAAACAGAGTGAAACCTAAAAATGAAAACGGTTACTGCAAACGAACGGTTTAACCTAGAAGAACGAAATTTGGTGAGCCAAGTGGTTTTGGTGTACTGATCATTACCTGAAAGATTCATCAAGATTGGGTCAAAAAATGTTGGCTGAGATTTCAGGCAACTCGTAGTTTTTTGGAAGCTTGGCAACCCCTTTC
>NW_027521875.1:0-46574 GCF_052094955.1 Ictidomys tridecemlineatus | reverse complement strand
TCCTAGTTTTTTGGAAGCTTGGCAGGCCCTTTCCATGAAAGTGATTCTCGCCAGTCTCTGCTTAGGGCTACATCAACAGCAAACAAACCATAGAGATAGAACTTGAAACTGCTTTATGGTGTCAAGTTTCAAAGAGCTAGCACAAACCGTGTTTGATTTAGAGTTCCAAATACATGCATCCCTATAGGAGAAAACAGAGTGAAACCTCAAAATGAAACCGGTTACTGCCAACGAACGGTTTCACCTAGAAGAACGAAATTTGGCGAGCCAAGTGGGATTGGTGTACTGATCATTACCTGAAAGTTTCATCAAGATTGGGTGAAAAAGTGTGTGCTGAGATTTCTGGCAACTCGTAGTTTTTTGGAAGCTTGGCAGGCCCTTTCCATGAAAGTGATTCTCGCCAGTCTCTGCTTAGGGCTACATCAACAGCAAACAAAAACCATAGAGATAGAACTTGAAACTGCTTTATGGTGTCCAAGTTTCAAAGAGCTAGCACAAACCGTGTTTGATTTAGAGTTCCAAATACATGTATCCCTATAGGAGAAAACAGAGTGAAACCTCAAAATGAAACCGGTTACTGCCAACGAACGGTTTCACCTAGAAGAACGAAATTTGGCGAGCCAAGTGGGATTGGTGTACTGATCATTACCTGAAAGTTTCATCAAGATTGGGTGAAAAAGTGTGTGCTGAGATTTCAGGCAACTCGTAGTTTTTTGGAAGCTTGGCAGGCCCTTTCCATGAAAGTGATTCTCGCCAGTCTCTGCTTAGGGCTACATCAACAGCAAACAAACCATAGAGATAGAACTTGAAACTGCTTTATGGTGTCAAGTTTCAAAGAGCTAGCACTAACCGTGTTTGATTTAGAGTTCCAAATACATGTATCCCTATATGAGAAAACAGAGTGAAACCTCAAAAATGGAACCGGTTACTGCCAACGAACGGTTTCACCTAGAAGAACGAAATTTGGCGAGCCAAGTGGGATTGGTGTACTAATCATTACCTGAAAGTTTCATCAAGATTGAGTGAAAAAGTGTGTGCTGAGATTTCAGGCAACTCGTAGTTTTTTGGAAGCTTGGCAGGCCCTTTCCATGAAAGTGATTCTCGCCAGTCTCTGCTTAGGGCTACATCAACAGCAAACAAACCATAGAGATAGAACTTGAAACTGCTTTATGGTGTCAAGTTTCAAAGAGCTAGCACAAACCGTGTTTGATTTAGAGTTCCAAATACATGCATCCCTATAGGAGAAAACAGAGTGAAACCTCCAAATGAAACCGGTTCCTGCCAACGAACGGTTTCACCTAGAAGAACGAAATTTGGCGAGCCAAGTGGATTGGTGTACTGATCATTACCTGAAAGTTTCATCAAGACTGGGTGAAAAAGTGTGTGCTGAGATTTCAGGAAACTCGTAGTTTTTTGGAAGCTTGGCAGGCCCTTTCCATGAAAGTGATTCTTGCCAGTCTCTGCTTAGGGCTACATCAACAGCAAACAAACCATAGAGATAGAACTTGAAACTGCTTTATTGTGTCAAGTTTGAAAGAGCTAGCACAAACCATGTTTGATTTAGAGTTCCAATAAATGTATTCCTATAGGAGAAAACAGAGTGAAACGTCAAAATGAAACCGGTTACTGCCAACGAACGGTTTCACATAGAAGAACGAAATTTGGCGAGCCAAGTGGGATTGGTGTACTGATCATTACCTGAAAGTTTCATCAAGATTGGGTGAAAAAGTGTGTGCTGAGATTTCAGGCAACTCGTAGTTTTTTGGAAGCTTGGCAGGCCCTTTCATGAAAGTGATTCTCGCCAGTCTCTGCTTAGGGCTACATCAACAGCAAACAAAAACCATAGAGATAGAACTTGAAACTGCTTTATGGTGTCAAATTTCAAAGAGCTAGCACAAACCGTGTTTGATTTAGAGTTCCAAATACATGTATCCCTATAGGAGAAAACAGAGTGAAACCTCCAAATGAAACCAGTTACTGCCAACGAACGGTTTCACCTAGAAGAACGAAATTTCGCGAGCCAAGTGGGATTGGTGTACTGATCATTACCTGAAAGTTTCATCAAGATTGGGTGAAAAAGTGTGTGCTGAGATTTCAGGCAACTCGTAGTTTTTTGGAAGCTTGGCAGGCCCTTTCCATGAAAGTGATTCCGCCAGTCTCTGCTTAGGGCTACATCAACAGCAAACAAACCATAGAGATAGAACTTGAAACTGCTTTATGGTGTCAAGTTTCAAAGAGCTAGCACTAACCGTGTTTGATTTAGAGTTCCAAATACATGTATCCCTATATGAGAAAACAGAGTGAAACCTCAAAATGAAACCGGTTACTGCCAACGAACGGTTTCACCTAGAAGAACGAAATTTGGCGAGCCAAGTGGGATTGGTGTACTGATCATTACCTGAAAGTTCATCAAGATTGAGTGAAAAAGTGTGTGCTGAGATTTCAGGCAACTCGTAGTTTTTTGGAAGCTTGGCAGGCCCTTTCCATGAACGTGATTCTCGCCAGTCTCTGCTTAGGGCTACATCAACAGCAAACAAACCATAGAGATAGAACTTGAAACTGCTTTATGGTGTCAAGTTTCAAAGAGCTAGCACAAACCGTGTTTGATTTAGAGTTCCAAATACATGTATCCCTATAGGAGAAAACAGAGTGAAACCTCCAAATGAAACCGGTTACTGCCAACGAACGGTTTCACCTAGAAGAACGAAATTTGGCGAGCCAAGTGGGATTGGTGTACTGATCATTACCTGAAAGTTTCATCAAGATTGGGTGAAAAAGTGTGTGCTGAGATTTCAGGCAACTCGTAGTTTTTTGGAAGCTTGGCAGGCCCTTTCCATGAAAGTGATTCTCGCCAGTCTCTGCTTAGGGCTACATCAACAGCAAACAAACCATAGAGATAGAACTTGAAACTGCTTTATGGTGTCAAGTTTCAAAGAGCTAGCACAAACCGTGTTTGATTTAGAGTTCCAAATCCATGTATCCCTATAGGAGAAAACAGAGTGAAACCTCAAAATGAAACCGGTTACTGCCAACGAACGGTTTCACCTAGAAGAACGAAATTTGGCGAGCCAAGTGGGATTGGTGTACTGATCATTACTGAAAGTTTCATCAAGATTGGGTGAAAAAGTGTGTGCTGAGATTTCAGGCAACTCGTAGTTTTTTGGAAGCTTGGCAGGCTCTTTCCATGAAAGTGATTCTCGCCAGTCTCTGCTTAGGGCTACATCAACAGCAAACAAAACCATAGAGATATAACTTGAAACTGCTTTATGGTGTCAAGTTTCAAAGTTCTAGCACAAACCGTGTTTGATTTAGAGTTCCAAATACATGTATCCTTATAGGAGAAAACAGAGTGAAACCTCCAAATGAAACCGGTTACTGCCAACGAACGATTTCACCTAGAAGAACGAAATTTGGCGAGCCAAGTGGGATTGGTGCACTGATCATTACCTGAAAGTTTCATCAAGATTGAGTGAAAAAGTGTGTGCTGAGATTTCAGGCAACTCGTAGTTTTTTGGAAGCTTGGCAGGCCCTTTCCATGAAAGTGATTCTCGCCAGTCTCTGCTTAGGGCTACATCAACAGCAAACAAACCATAGAGATAGAACTTGAAACTGCTTTATGGTGTCAAGTTTCAAAGAGCTAGCACAAACCGTGTTTGATTTAGAGTTCCAAATACATGTATCCCTATAGGAGAAAACAGAGTGAAACCTCAAAATGAAACCGGTTACTGCCAACGAATGGTTTCACCTAGAAGAACGAAATTTGGCGAGCCAAGTGGGATTGGTGTACTGATCATTACCTGAAAGTTTCATCAAGATTGGGTGAAAAAGTGTGTGCTGAGATTTCAGGCAACTCGTAGTTTTTTGGAAGCTTGGCAGGCCCTTTCCATGAAAGTGATTCTCGCCAGTCTCTGCTTAGGGCTACATCAACAGCAAACAAACCATAGAGATAGAACTTGAAACTGCTTTATGGTGTCAAGTTTCAAAGAGCTAGCACAAACCGTGTTTGATTTAGAGTTCCAAATACATGTATCCCTATAGGAGAAAACAGAGTGAAACCTCAAAATGAAACCGGTTACTGCCAACGAACGGTTTCACCTAGAAGAACGAAATTTGGCGAGCCAAGTGGGATTGGTGTACTGATCATTACCTGAAAGTTTCATCAAGATTGGGTGAAAAAGTGTGTGCTGAGATTTCAGGCAACTCGTAGTTTTTTGGAAGCTTGGCAGGCCCTTTCCATGAAAGTGATTCTCGCCAGTCTCTGCTTAGGGCTACATCAACAGCAAACAAACCATAGAGATAGAACTTGAAACTGTTTTATGGTGTCAAGTTTCAAAGAGCTAGCACAAACCGTGTTTGATTTAGAGTTCCAAATACATGTATCCCTATAGGAGAAAACAGAGTGAAACCTCAAAATGAAACCAGTTACTGCCAACGAACGGTTTTACCTAGAAGACGAAATTTGGCGAGCCAAGTGGGATTGGTGTACTGATCATTACCTGAAAGTTTCATCAAGAGTGGGTGAAAAAGTGTGTGCTGAGATTTCAGGCAACTCCTAGTTTTTTGGAAGCTTGGCAGGCCCTTTCCATGAAAGTGATTCTCGCCAGTCTCTGCTTAGGGCTACATCAACAGCAAACAAACCATAGAAATAGAACTTGAAACTGCTTTATGGTGTCAAGTTTCAAAGAGCTAGCACTAACCTTGTTTGATTTAGAGTTCCAAATACATGCATCCCTATAGGAGAAAACAGAGTGAAACCTCAAAATGAAACCGGTTACTGCCAACGAACGGTTTCACCTAGAAGATCGAGATTTGGCGAGCCAAGTGGGATTGGTGTACTGATCATTACCTGAAAGTTTCATCAAGATTGGGTGAAAAAGTGTGTGCTGAGATTTCAGGCAACTTGTAGTTTTTTGGAAGCTTGGCAGGCCCTTTCCATGAAAGTGATTCTCGCCAGTCTCTGCTTAGGGCTACATCAACAGCAAACAAACCATAGAGATAGAACTTGAAACTGCTTTATGGTGTCAAGTTTCAAAGAGCTAGCACAAACCGTATTTGATTTAGAGTTCCAAATACATGTATCCCTATAGGAGAAAACAGAGTGAAACCTCCAAATGAAACCGGTTACTGCCAACGAACGGTTTCACCTAGAAGAACGAAATTTGGCGAGCCAAGTGGGATTGGTGTACTGATCATTACCTGAAAGTTTCATCAAGATTGGGTGAAAAAGTGTGTGCTGAGATTTCAGGCAACTCTTAGTTTTTTGGAAGCTTGGCAGGCCCTTTCCATGAAAGTGATTCTCGCCAGTCTCTGCTTAGGGCTACATCAACAGCAAACAAACCATAGAGATAGAACTTGAAACTGCTTTATGGTGTCAAGTTTCAAAGAGCTAGCACAAACCGTGTTTGATTTAGAGTTCCAAATACATGTATCCCTATAGGAGAAAACAGAGTGAAACCTCCAAATGAAACCGGTTACTGCCAACGAACGGTTTCACCTAGAAGAACGAAATTTGGCGAGCCAAGTGGGATTGGTGCACTGATCATTACCTGAAAGTTTCATCAAGATTGAGTGAAAAAGTGTGTGCTGAGATTTCAGGCAACTCGTAGTTTTTTGGAAGCTTGGCAGGCCCTTTCCATGAAAGTGATTCTCGCCAGTCTCTGCTTAGGGCTACATCAACAGCAAACAAACCATAGAGATAGAACTTGAAACTGCTTTATGGTGTCAAGTTTCAAAGAGCTAGCACAAACCGTGTTTGATTTAGAGTTCCAAATACATGTATCCCTATAGGAGAAAACAGAGTGAAACCTCAAAATGAAACCGGTTACTGCCAACGAACGGTTTCACCTAGAAGAACGAAATTTGGCGAGCCAAGTGGGATTGGTGTACTGATCATTACCTGAAAGTTTCATCAAGATTGGGTGAAAAAGTGTGTGCTGAGATTTCAGGCAACTCGTAGTTTTTTGGAAGCTTGGCAGGCCCTTTCCATGAAAGTGATTCTCGCCAGTCTCTGCTTAGGGCTACATCAACAGCAAACAAACCATAGAGATAGAACTTGAAACTGCTTTATGGTGTCAAGTTTCAAAGAGCTAGCACAAACCGTGTTTGATTTAGAGTTCCAAATACATGTATCCCTATAGGAGAAAACGGAGTGAAACCTCCAAATGAAACAGGTTACTGCCAACGAACGGTTTCACCTAGAAGAACGAAATTTGGCGAGCCAAGTGGGATTGGTGCACTGATCATTACCTGAAAGTTTCATCAAGATTGAGTGAAAAAGTGTGTGCTGAGATTTCAGGCAACTCGTAGTTTTTTGGAAGCTTGGCAGGCCCTTTCCATGAAAGTGATTCTCGCCAGTCTCTGCTTAGGGCTACATCAACAGCAAACAAACCATAGAGATAGAACTTGAAACTGCTTTATGGTGTCAAGTTTCAAAGAGCTAGCACAAACCGTGTTTGATTTAGAGTTCCAAATACATGTATCCCTATAGGAGAAAACAGAGTGAAACCTCAAAATGAAACCGGTTACTGCCAACGAACGGTTTCACCTAGAAGAACGAAATTTGGCGAGCCAAGTGGGATTGGTGTACTGATCATTACCTGAAAGTTTCATCAAGATTGGGTGAAAAAGTGTGTGCTGAGATTTCAGGCAACTCGTAGTTTTTTGGAAGCTTGGCAGGCCCTTTCCATTAAAGTGATTCTCGCCAGTCTGTGCTTAGGGCTACATCAACAGCAAACAAACCATAGAGATAGAACTTGAAACTGTTTTATGGTGTCAAGGTTCAAAGAGCTAGCACAAACCGTGTTTGATTTAGAGTTCCAAATACATGTATCCCTATAGGAGAAAACAGAGTGAAACCTCCAAATGAAACCAGTTACTGCCAACGAACGGTTTCACCTAGAAGACGAAATTTGGCGAGCCAAGTGGGATTGGTGTACTGATCATTACCTGAAAGTTTCATCAAGAGTGGATGAAAAAGTGTGTGCTGAGATTTCAGGCAACTCGTAGTTTTTTGGAAGCTTGGCAGGCCCTTTCCATGAAAGTGATTCTCCACAGTCTCAGCTTAGGGCTACATCAACAGCAAACAAACCATAGACATAGAACTTGAAACTGCTTTATGGTGTCAAGTTTCAAAGAGCTAGCACAAACCGTGTTTGATTTAGAGTTCCAAATACATGTATCCCTATAGGAGAAAACAGAGTGAAACCTCCAAATGAAACCGGTTACTGCCAACGAACGGTTTCACCTAGAAGAACGAAATTTGGCGAGCCAAGTGGGATTGGTGTACTGATCATTACCTGAAAGTTTCATCAAGGTTGGGTGAAAAAGTGTGTGCTGAGATTTCAGGCAACTCGTAGTTTTTTGGAAGCTTGGCAGGCCCTTTCCATGAAAGTGATTCTCGCCAGTCTCTGCTTAGGGCTACATCAACAGCAAACAAACCATAGAGATAGAACTTGAAACTGCTTTATTGTGTCAAGTTTCACAGAGCTAGCACAAACCGTGTTTGATTTAGTGTTCCAAATACATGCATCCCTATAGGAGAAAACAGAGTGAAACCTCAAAATGAAACCGGTTACTGCCAACGAACGGTTTCAACTAGAAGAACGAAATTTGGCGAGCCAAGTGGGATTGGTGTACTGATCATTACCTGAAAGTTTCATCAAGATTGGGTGAAAAAGTGTGTGCTGAGATTTCAGGCAACTCGTAGTTTTTTGGAAGCTTGGTAGGCCCTTTCCATGAAAGTGATTCTCGCCAGTCTCTGCTTAGGGCTACATCAACAGCAAACAAACCATAGAGATAGAACTTGAAACTGCTTTATGGTGTCAATTTTCAAAGAACTAGCACAAACCGTGTTTGATTTAGAGTTCCAAATACATGCATCCCTATAGGAGAAAACAGAGTGAAACCTCAAAATGAAACCGGTTACTGCCAACGAACGGTTTCACCTAGAAGAACGAAATTTGGCGAGCCAAGTGGGATTGGTGTACTGATCATTACCTGAAAGTTTCATCAAGATTGGGTGAAAAATTGTGTGCTGAGATTTCAGGCAACTCGAAGTTTTTTGGAAGCTTGGCAGGCCCTTTCCATTAAAGTGATTCTCCACAGTCTCAGCTTAGGGCTACATCAACAGCAAACAAACCATAGACATAGAACTTGAAACTGCTTTATGGTGTCAAGTTTCAAAGAGCTAGCACAAACCGTGTTTGATTTAGAGTTCCAAATACATGTATCCCTATAGGAAAAAACAGAGTGAAACCTCCAAATGAAACCGGTTACTGCCAACGAACGGTTTCACCTAGAAGAACGAAATTTGGCGAGCCAAGTGGGATTGGTGTACTGATCATTACCTGAAAGTTTCATCAAGGTTGGGTGAAAAAGTGTGTGCTGAGATTTCAGGCAACTCGTAGTTTTTTGGAAGCTTGGCAGGCCCTTTCCATGAAAGTGATTCTCGCCAGTCTCTGCTTAGGGCTACATCAACAGCAAACAAACCATAGAGATAGAACTTGAAACTGCTTTATGGTGTCAAGTTTCAAAGAGCTAGCACAAACCGTGTTTGATTTAGAGTTCCAAATACATGCATCCCTATAGGAGAAAACAGAGTGAAACCTCAAAATGAAACCGGTTACTGCCAACGAACGGTTTCACCTAGAAGAACGAAATTTGGCGAGCCAAGTGTGATTGGTGTACTGATCATTACCTGAAAGTTTCATCAAGATTGGGTGAAAAAGTGTGTGCTGAGATTTCAGGCAACTCGTAGTTTTTTGGAAGCTTGGCAGGCCCTTTCCATGAAAGTGATTCTCGCCAGTCTCTGCTTAGGGATACATCAAGAGCAAACAAACCATAGAGATAGAACTTGAAACTGCTTTATGGTGTCAAGTTTCAAAGAGCTAGCACAAACCTTGTTTGATTTAGAGTTCCAAATACATGTATCCCTATAGGAGAAAACAGAGTGAAACCTCAAAATGAAACCGGTTACTGCCAACGAACGGTTTCACCTAGAAGAACGAAATTTGGCGAGCCAAGTGGGATTGGTGTACTGATCATTACCTGAAAGTTTCATCAAGATTGGGTGAAAAAGTGTGTGCTGAGATTTCAGGCAACTCGTAGTTTTTTGGAAGCTTGGCAGGCCCTTTCCATGAAAGTGATTCTCGCCCGTCTCTGCTTAGCGCTACATCAACAGCAAAAAAACCATAGAGAGAGAACTTGAAACTGCTTTATGTTGTCAAGTTTCAAAGAGCTAGCACAAACCGTGTTTGATTTAGAGTTCCAAATACATGCATCCCTATAGGAGAAAACAGAGTGAAACCTCAAAATGATACCGGTTACTGCCAACGAACGGTTTCACCTAGAAGAACGAAATTTGGCGAGCCAAGTGGGATTGGTGTACTGATTATTACCTGAAAGTTTCAGCAAGATTGGGTGTAAAAGTGTGTGCTGAGATTTCAGGCAACTCGTAGTTTTTTGGAAGCTTGGCAGGCCCTTTCCATGAAAGTGATTCTCGCCAGTCTCTGCTTAGGGCTACATCAACAGCAAACAAACCATAGAGATAGAACTTGAAACTGCTTTATGGTGTCAAGTTTCAAAGAGCTAGCACAAACCGTGTTTGATTTAGAGTTCCAAATACATGTATCCCTATAGGAGAAAACAGAGAGAAACCTCAAAATGAAACCGGTTACTGCCAACGAACGGTTTCACCTAGAAGAACGAAATTTGGCGAGCCAAGTGGGATTGGTGTACTGATCATTACCTGAAAGTTTCATCAAGATTGGGTGAAAAAGTGTGTGCTGAGATTTCAGGCAACTCGTAGTTTTTTGGAAGCTTGGCAGGCCCTTTCCATGAAAGTGATTCTCGCCAGTCTCTGCTTAGGGCTACATCAACAGCAAACAAACCATAGAGATAGAACTTGAAACTGCTTTATGGTGTCAAGTTTCAAAGAGCTAGCACAAACCGTGTTTGATTTAGTGTTCCAAATACATGCATCCCTATAGGAGAAAACAGAGTGAAACCTCCAAATGAAACCGGTTACTGCCAACGAACGGTTTCACCTAGAAGAACGAAATTTGGCGAGCCAAGTGGGATTGGTGTACTGATCATTACCTGAAAGTTTCATCAAGATTGGGTGAAAAAGTGTGTGCTGAGATTTCAGGCAACTCGTAGTTTTTTGGAAGCTTGGCAGGCCCTTTCCATGAAAGTGATTCTCGCCAGTCTCTGCTTAGGGCTACATCAACAGCAAACAAACCATAGAGATAGAACTTGAAACTGCTTTATGGTGTCAAGTTTCAAAGAACTAGCACAAACCGTGTTTGATTTAGAGTTCCAAATACATGCATCCCTATAGGAGAAAACAGAGTGAAACCTCAAAATGAAACCGGTTACTGCCAACGAACGGTTTCACCTAGAAGAACGAAATTTGGCGAGCCAAGTGTGATTGGTGTACTGATCATTACCTGAAAGTTTCATCAAGATTGGGTGAAAAAGTGTGTGCTGAGATTTCAGGCAACTCGTAGTTTTTTGGAAGCTTGGCAGGCCCTTTCCATGAAAGTGATTCTCGCCAGTCTCTGCTTAGGGATACATCAAGAGCAAACAAACCATAGAGATAGAACTTGAAACTGCTTTATGGTGTCAAGTTTCAAAGAGCTAGCACAAACCTTGTTTGATTTAGAGTTCCAAATACATGTATCCCTATAGGACCTATAGGAGAAAACAGAGTGAAACCTCAAAAATGAAACCGGTTACTGCCAACGAACGGTTTCACCTAGAAGAACGAAATTTGGCGAGCCAAGTGGGATTGGTGTACTGATCATTACCTGAAAGTTTCATCAAGATTGGGTGAAAAAGTGTGTGCTGAGATTTCAGGCAACTCGTAGTTTTTTGGAAGCTTGGCAGGCCCTTTCCATGAAAGTGATTCTCGCCCGTCTCTGCTTAGCGCTACATCAACAGCAAAAAAACCATAGAGAGAGAACTTGAAACTGCTTTATGGTGTCAAGTTTCAAAGAGCTAGCACAAACCGTGTTTGATTTAGAGTTCCAAATACATGCATCCCTATAGGAGAAAACAGAGTGAAACCTCAAAATGATACCGGTTACTGCCAACGAACGGTTTCACCTAGAAGAACGAAATTTGGCGAGCCAAGTGGGATTGGTGTACTGATTATTACCTGAAAGTTTCATCAAGATTGGGTGAAAAAGTGTGTGCTGAGATTTCAGGCAACTCGTAGTTTTTTGGAAGCTTGGCAGGCCCTTTCCATGAAAGTGATTCTCGCCAGTCTCTGCTTAGGGCTACATCAACAGCAAACAAACCATAGAGATAGAACTTGAAACTGCTTTATGGTGTCAAGTTTCAAAGAGCTAGCACAAACCGTGTTTGATTTAGAGTTCCAAATACATGTATCCCTATAGGAGAAAACAGAGAGAAACCTCAAAATGAACCGGTTACTGCCAACGAACGGTTTCACCTAGAAGAACGAAATTTGGCGAGCCAAGTGGGATTGGTGTACTGATCATTACCTGAAAGTTTCATCAAGATTGGGTGAAAAAGTGTGTGCTGAGATTTCAGGCAACTCGTAGTTTTTTGGAAGCTTGGCAGGCCTTTCCATGAAGTGATTCTCCCAGTCTCTGCTTAGGGCTACATCAACAGCAAACAAACCATAGAGATAGAACTTGAAACTGCTTTATGGTGTCAAGTTTCAAAGAGCTAGCACAAACCGTGTTTGATTTAGAGTTCCAAATACATGCATCCCTATAGGAGAAAACAGATTGAAAACCTCAAAATGAAACCGGTTACTGCCACGAACGGTTTCACCTAGAAGAACGAAATTTTGGCGAGCCAAGTGGAAATGGAGTACTGATCATACCTGAAAGTTTCATCAAGATTGGGTGAAAAAGTGTGTGCTGAGATTTCAGGCAACTCCTAGTTTTTTGGAAGCTTTGGCAGGCCCTTTTCATGAAAGTGATTCTCGCCAGTCTCTGCTTAGGGCTACATCAACAGCAAACAAACCATAGAGATAGAACTTGAAACTGCTTTATGGTGTCAAGTTTCAAAGAGCTAGCACAAACCGGGTTTGATTTAGAGTTCCAAATACATGCATCCCTATAGGAGAAAACAGAGTGAAACCTCAAAATGAAACAGGTTACTGACAATGAACGGTTTCACCTAGAAGAACCAAATTTGGCGAGCCAAGTGGGATTGGTGTACTGATCATGACCTGAAAGTTTCTTCAAGATTGGGTGAAAAAGTGTGTGCTGAGATTTCAAGCAACTCGTAGTTTTTTGGAAGCTTGGCAGGCCTTTCCATGAAAGTGATTCTCGCCAGTCTCTGCTTAGCGCTACATCAACAGCAAAAAACATACAGATAGAACTTGAAAACTGCTTTATGGTGTCAAGTTTCAAAGAGCTAGCACAAACCCTGTTTGATTTAGAGATCCAAATACATGTATCCCTATAGGAGAAAACAGAGTGAAACCTCAAAATGAAACCGGTTACTGCCAACGAACGGTTTCACCTAGAAGAACGAAATTTGGCGAGCCAAGTGGGATTGGTGTACTGATCATTACCTGAAAGTTTCATCAAGATTGGGTGAAAAAGTGTGTGCTGAGATTTCAGGCAACTCGTAGTTTTTTGGAAGCTTGGCAGGCCCTTTCCATGAAAGTGATTCTCGCCAGTCTCTGCTTAGGGCTACATCAACAGCAAACAAACCATAGAGATAGAACTTGAAACTGCTTTATGGTGTCAAGTTTCAAAGAGCTAGCACAAACTGTGTTTGATTTAGAGTTCCAAATACATGCATCCCTATAGGAGAAAACAGAGTGAAACCTCAAAATGAAACCGGTTACTGCCAACGAACGGTTTCACCTAGAAGAACGGAAATTTGGCAAGCCAAGTGGGATTGGTGTACTGATCATTACCTGAAAGTTTCATCAAGATTGGGTGAAAAAGTGTGTGCTGAGATTTCAGGCAACTCGTAGTTTTTGGAAGCTTGGCAGGCCCTTTTCATGAAAGTGATTCTCGCCAGTCTCTGCTTAGGGCTACATCAACAGCAAGCAAACCATAGAGATAGAACTTGTAACTGCTTTATGGTGTCAAGTTTCAAAGAGCTAGCACAAACCGTGTTTGATTTAGAGTTTAAAATACATGTATCCCTATAGGAGAAAACAGAGTGAAACCTCAAAATGAAACCGGTTACTGCAACGAACGGTTTCACTAGAAGAACGAAATTGGCGAGCCAAGTGGGATTGGTGTACTGATCATTACCTGAAAGTTTCATCAAGATTGGTGAAAAAAGTGTGTGCTGAGATTTCAGGCAACTCGTAGTTTTTTGGAAGCTTGGCAGCCCTTTCCATGAAAGTGATTCTCGCCAGTCTCTGCTTAGGGCTACATCAACAGCAAACAAACCATAGAGATAGAACTTGAAACTGCTTATGGTGTCAAGTTTCAAAGAACTAGAACAAACCGTGTTTGATTTAGAGTTCCAAATACATGCATCCCTATAGGAGAAAACAGAGTGAAACCTCAAAATGAAACCGGTTACTGCCAACGAACGGTTTCACCTAGAAGACGAAGTTTGACGAGCCAAGTGGGATTGGTGTACTGATCATTACCTGAAAGTTTCATCAAGATTGGGTGAAAAAGTGTGTGCTGAGATTTCAGGCAACTCGTAGTTTTTTGGAAGCTTGGCAGGCCCTTTCCATGAAAGTGATTCTCGCCAGTCTCTGCTTAGGGCTACATCAACAATAAACAAACCATAGAGATAGACTCGAAACTGCTTTATGGTGTCAAGTTTCAAAGAGCTAGCACAAACCGTGTTTGATTTAGAGTTCCAAATACATGTATCCCTATAGGGAAAACAGGAGTGAAACCTCAAAATGAAACCGGTTACTGCCAACGAACGGTTTCACCTAGAAGAACGAAATTTGGCGAGCCAAGTGGGATTGGTGTACTGATCATTACCTGAAAGATTCATCAAGATTGGGTGAAAAAGTGTGTGCTGAGATTTCAGGCAACTCGTAGTTTTTTGGAAGCTTGGCAGGCCCTTTCCATGAAAGTGATTCTCGCCAGTCTCTGCTTAGGGCTACATCAACAGCAAACAAACCATAGAGATAGAACTTGAAACTGCTTTATGGTGTCAAGTTTCAAAGAGCTAGCACAAACCGTGTTTGATTTAGAGTTCCAAATACATGTATTCCTATAGGAGAAAACAGAGTGAAACCTCAAAATGAAACCGGTTACTGCCAACGAACGGTTTCACCTAGGAGAACGAAATTTGGCGAGCCAAGTGGGATTGGTGTACTGATCATTACCTGAAAGTTTCATCAAGATTGGGTGAAAAAGTGTGTGCTGAGATTTCAGGCAACTCGTAGATTTTTGGAAGCTTGGCAGGCCCTTTCCATGTAAGTGATTCTCGCCAGTCTCTGCTTAGGGCTACATCAACAGCAAACAAACCATAGAGATAGAACTTGAAACTGCTTTATTGTGTCAAGTTTCAAAGAGCTAGGACAAACGGTGTTTGATTTAGAGTTCCAAATACATGTATCCCTATAGGAGAAAACAGAGTGAAACCTCAAAATGAAACCGGTTACTGCCAAGGAACGGTTTCACCTAGAAGAACGAAATTTGGCGAGCCAAGTGGGATTGGTGTACTGATCATTACCTGAAAGTTTCATCAAGATTGGGTGAAAAAGTGTGTGCTGAGATTTCAGGCAACTCGTAGTTTTTTGGAAGCTTGGCAGGCCCTTTCTATTAAAGTCATTCTCGCCAGTCTCTGCTTAGGGCTACATGAACAGCAAACAAAACCATAGAGATAGAACTTGAAACTGCTTTATGGTGTCAAGTTTCAACGAGCTAGCACAAACCGTGTTTGATTTAGAGTTCCAAATACATGTATCCGTATAGGAGAAAACAGAGTGAAACCTCAAAATGAAACCCATTACTGCCAACGAACGGATTCACCTAGAAGAACGAAATTTGGTGAGCCAATTGGGATTGGTGTAGTGATCATTACCTGAAAGTTTCATCAAGATTGGGTGAAAAGTGTGTGCTGAGATTTCAGGCTACTCGTAGTTCTTTGGAAGCTTGGCAGGCCCTTTCCATGAAAGTGATTCTCGCCAGTCTCTGCTTAGGGCTACATCAACAACAAACAAATCATAGAGATAGAAGTTGAAACTGCTTTATTGTGTCAAGTTTCAAAGAGCTAGCACAAACCGTGTTCGATTTAGAGTTCCAAATACATGTATCTCTATAGGAGAAAACAGTGTGAAAACTCAAAATGAAACCGGTTACTGCCAACGAACGGTTTCACCTAGAAGAACGAAATTTGGCGAGCCAAGTGGGATTGGTGTAGTGATCATTACCTGCAAGTTTCATCAAGATTGGGTGAAAAAGTGTGTGCTGAGATTTCAGGCAACTCGTAGTTTTTTGGAAGCTTGGCAGGCCCTTTCCATGAAAGTGATTCTCGCCAGTCTCTGCTTAGGGCTACATCAACAGCAACAAACCATAGAGATACAACTTGAAACTGCTTTATTGTGTAAAGTTTCAAAGAGCTAGCACAAACCGTGTTTGATTTAGAGTTCCAAATACATGTATCCCTATAGGAGAAAACAGAGTGAAACCTCAAAATGAAACCGGTTACTGCCAACGAACGGTTTCACCTAGAAGAACGAAATTTGGCGAGCCAAGTGGGATTGGTGTACTGATCATTACCTGAAAGTTTCATCAAGATTGGGTGAAAAAGTGTGTGTTGAGATTTCAGGCAACTCGTACTTTTTTGGAAGCTTGGCAGGCCCTTTCCATGAAAGTGATTCTCGCCAGTCTCTGCTTAGGGCTACATCAACAGCAAACAAACCATAGAGATAGAACTTGAAAACTGCTTTATTGTGTCAAGTTTCAAAGAGCTAGCACAAACCGTGTTTGATTTAGAGTTCCAAATACCTGTATCCCTATAGGAGAAAACAGAGTGAAACCTCAAAATGAAACCGGTTACTGCCAACGAACGGTTTCACCTAGAAGAACGAAATTTGGCGAGCCAAGTGGGATTGGTGTACTGATCATTACCTGAAAGTTTCATCAAGATTGGGTGAAAAAATGTGTGCTGAGATTTCAGGCAACTCGTAGTTTTTTGGAAGCTTGGCAGGCCCTTTCCATGAAAGTGATTCTCGCCAGTCTCTGCTTAGGGCTACATCAACAGCAAACAAACCATAGAGAGAGAACTTGAAACTGCTTTATTGTGTCAAGTTTCAAAGAGCTAGCACAAACCGTGTTTGATTTAGAGTTCCAAATACATGTATGCCTATAGGAGAAAACAGAGTGAAACCTCAAAATGAAACCGGTTACTGCCAACGAACGGTTTCTCCTAGAAGAACGAAATTTGGCGAGCCAAGTGGGATTGGTGTACTGATCATTACCTGAAAGTTTCATCAAGATGGGTGAAAAAGTGTGTGCTGAGATTTCAGGCAACTCGTAGTTTTTTGGAAGCTTGGCAGGCCCTTTCCATGAAAGTGATTCTCGCCAGTCTCTGCTTAGGGCTACATCAACAGCAAACAAACCATAGAGAGAGAACTTGAAACTGCTTTATGGTGTCAAATTTCAAAGAGCTAGCACAAACCGTGTTTGATTTAGAGTTCCAAATACATGCATCCCTATAGGAGAAAACACAGTGAAACCTCAAAATGAAACAGGTTACTGCCAACGAACGGTTTCACCTAGAAGAACAAAATTTGGCGAGCCAAGTGGGATTGGTGTACTGATCATTACCTGAAAGTTTCATCAAAATTGGGTAAAAAAGTGTGTGCTGAGATTTCAGGCAACTCGTAGTTTTTTGGAAGCTTGGCAGGCCCTTTCCATGAAAGTGATTCTCGCCAGTCTCTGCTTAGGGCTACATCAACAGCAAACAAACCATAGAGATAGAACTTGAAACTGCTTTATGGTGTCAAGTTTCAAAGAGCTAGCACAAACCGTGTTTGATTTAGAGTTCCAAATACATGTATTCCTATAGGAGAAAACAGAGTGAAACCTCAAAATGAAACCGGTTACTGCCAACGAACGGTTTCACCTAGGAGAACGAAATTTGGCGAGCCAAGTGGGATTGGTGTACTGATCATTACCTGAAAGTTTCATCAAGATTGGGTGAAAAAGTGTGTGCTGAGATTTCAGGCAACTCGTAGTTTTTTGGAAGCTTGGCAGGCCCTTTCCATGAAAGTGATTCTCGCCAGTCTCTGCTTAGGGCTACATCAACAGCAAAACAAACCATAGAGATAGAACTTGAAACTGCATTATGGTGTCAAGTTTCAAAGAGCTAGCACAAACCGTGTTTGATTTAGAGTTCCAAATACATGTATCCCTATAGGAGAAAACAGAGTGAAACCTCAAAATGAAACCGGTTACTGCCAACGAACGGTTTCACCTAGAAGAACGAAATTTGGCGAGCCAAGTGGGATTGGTGTACTGATAATTACCTGAAAGTTTCATCAAGATTGGGAGAAAAAGTGTGTGCTGAGATTTCAGGCAACTCGTAGATTTTTGGAAGCTTGGCAGGCCCTTTCCATGTAAGTGATTCTCGCCAGTCTCTGCTTAGGGCTACATCAACAGCAAACAAACCATAGAGATAGAACTTGAAACTGCTTTATTGTGTCAAGTTTCAAAGAGCTAGGACAAACGGTGTTTGATTTAGAGTTCCAAATACATGTATCCTATAGGAGAAAACAGAGTGAAACCTCAAAATGAAACCGGTTACTGCCAAGGAACGGTTTCACCTAGAAGAACGAAATTTGGCGAGCCAAGTGGGATTGGTGTACTGATCATTACCTGAAAGTTTCATCAAGATTGGGTGAAAAAATGTGTGCTGAGATTTCAGGCAACTCTTAGTTTTTTGGAAGCTTGGCAGGCCCTTTCTATTAAAGTCATTCTCGCCAGTCTCTGCTTAGGGCTACATCAACAGCAAACAAACATAGAGATAGAACTTGAACTGCTTTATGGTGTCAAGTTTCAAAGAGCTAGCACAAACCGTGTTTGATTTAGAGTTCCAAATACATGTATCCGTATAGGAGAAAACAGAGTGAAACCTCAAAATGAAACCCATTACTGCCAACGAACGGTTTCACCTAGAAGAACGAAATTTGGTGAGCCAATTGGGATTGGTGTACTGATCATTACCTGAAAATTTCATCAAGATTGGGTGAAAAAGAGTGTGCTGAGATTTCAGGCAACTCGTAGTTTTTTGGAAGCTTGGCAGGCCCTTTCCATGAAAGTGATTCTCTCCAGTCTCTGCTTAGGGCTACATCAACAGCAAACAAACCATAGAGATAGAACTTGAAAACTGCTTTATGGTGTCAAGTTTCAAAGAGCTAGCACAAACCGTGTTTGATTTAGAGTTCCAAATACATGTATCCCTATAGGAGAAAACCGAGTGAAACCTCAAAATGAAACCGGTTACTGCCAACGAACGGTTTCACCTAGAAGAACGAGATTTGGCGAGCCAAGTGGGATTGGTGTAGTGATCATTACCTGAAAGTTTCATCAAGATTGGGTGAAAAAGTGTGTGCTGAGATTTCAGGCAACTCGTAGTTTTTTGGAAGCTTGGCAGGCCCTTTCCATGAAAGTGATTCTCGCCAGTCTCTGCTTAGGGCTACATCAACAGCAAACAAACCATAGAGATAGAACTTGAAACTGCTTTATTGTGTCAAGTTTCAAAGAGCTAGCACAAACCGTGTTTGATTTAGAGTTCCAAATACATGTATCCCTATAGGAGAAAACAGAGTGAAACCTCAAAATGAAACCGGTTACTGCCCAACGAACGGTTTCACCTAGAAGAACGAAATTTGGCGAGCCAAGTGGGATTGGTGTACTGATCATTACCTGAAAGTTTCATCAAGACTAGGTGAAAAAGTGTGTGCTGAGATTTCAGGCTACTCGTAATTCTTTGGAAGCTTGGCAGGCCCTTTCCATGAAAGTGATTCTCGCCAGTCTCTGCTTAGGGCTACATCAACAACAAACAAACCATAGAGATAGAAGTTGAAACTGCTTTATTGTGTCAAGTTTCAAAGAGCTAGCACAAACCGTGTTCGATTTAGAGTTCCAAATACATGTATCTCTATAGGAGAAAACAGTGTGAAAACTCAAAATGAAACCGGTTACTGCCAACGAACGGTTTCACCTAGAAGAACGAAATTTGGCGAGCCATGTGGGATTGGTGTACTGATCATTACCTGAAAGTTTCATCAAGATTGGGTGAAAAAGTGTGTGCTGAGATTTCAGGCAACTCGTAGATTTTGGAAGCTTGGCAGGCCCTTTCCATGAAAGTGATTCTCGCCAGTCTCTGCTTAGGGCTACATCAACAGCAAACAAACCATAGAGATAGAACTTGAAACTGCTTTATTGTGTCAAGTTTCAAAGAGCTAGCACAAACCGTGTTTGATTTAGAGTTCCAAATACATGTATCCCTATAGGAGAAAACAGAGTGAAACCTCAAAATGAATCCGGTTACTGCCAACGAACGGTTTCACCTAGAAGAACGAAATTTGGCGAGCCAAGTGGGATTGGTGTACTGATCATTACCTGAAAGTTTCATCAAGATTGGGTGAAAAAGTGTGTGCTGAGATTTCAGGCAACTCGTAGTTTTTTGGAAGCTTGGCAGGCCCTTTCCATGAAAGTGATTCTCGCCAGTCTCTGCTTAGGGCTACATCAACAGCAAACAAACCATAGAGATAGAACTTGAAACTGCTTTATTGTGTCAAGTTTCAAAGAGCTAGCACAAACCGTGTTTGATTTAGAGTTCCAAATACATGTATCCCTACAGGAGAAAACAGAGTGAAACCTCAAAATGAAACCGGTTACTGCCAAGTAACGGTTTCACCTAGAAGAACGAAATTTGGCGAGCCAAGTGGGATTGGTGTAGTGATCATTACCTGAAAGTTTCATCAAGATTGGGTGAAAAAGTGTGTGCTGAGATTTCAGACAACTCGTAGTTTTTTGGAAGCTTGGCAGGCCCTTTCCATGAAAGTGATTCTCGCCAGTCTCTGCTTAGGGCTACATCAACAGCAAACAAACCATAGAGACAGAACTTGAAACTGCTTTATTGTGTCAAGTTTCAAAGAGCTAGCACAAACCGTGTTTGATTTAGAGTTCCAAATACATGTATCCCTATAGGAGAAAACAGAGTGAAACCTCAAAATGAAACCGGTTACTGCCAACGAACGGTTTCACCTAGAAGAACGAAATTTGGCGAGCCAAGTGGGATTGGTGTACTGATCATTACCTGAAAGTTTCATCAAGATTGGGTGAAAAAGTGTGTGCTGAGATTTCAGGCAACTCGTAGTTTTTTGGAAGATTGGCAGGCCCTTTCCATGAAAGTGATTCTCGCCAGTCTCTGCTTAGGGCTACATCAACAGCAAACAAACCATAGAGATAGAACTTGAAACTGCTTTATTGTGTCAAGTTTCAAAGAGCTAGCACAAACCGTGTTTGATTTAGAGTTCCAAATACATGTATCCCTATAGGAGAAAACAGAGTGAAACCTCAAAATGAAACCGGTTACTGCCAACGAACGGTTTCACCTAGAAGAACGAAATTTGGCGAGCCAAGTGGGATTGGTGTAGTGATCATTACCTGAAAGTTTCATCAAGATTGGGTGAAAAAGTGTGTGCTAATATTTCAGACAACTCGTAGTTTTTTGGAAGCTTGGCAGGCCCTTTCCATGAAAGTGATTCTCGCCAGTCTCTGCTTAGGGCTACATCAACAGCAAACAAACCATAGAGACAGAACTTGAAACTGCTTTATTGTGTCAAGTTTCAAAGAGCTAGCACAAACCGTGTTTGATTTAGAGTTCCAAATACATGTATCCCTATAGGAGAAAACAGAGTGAAACCTCAAAATGAATCCGGTTACTGCCAACGAACGGTTTCACCTAGAAGAACGAGATTTGGCGAGCCAAGTGGGATTGGTGTAGTGATCATTACCTGAAAGTTTCATCAAGATTGGGTGAAAAAGTGTGTGCTGATATTTCAGGCAACTCGTAGTTTTTTGGAAGCTTGGCAGGCCCTTTCCATGAAAGTGATTCTCGACAGTCTCTGCTTAGGGCTACATCAACAGCAAACAAACCATAGAGATAGAACTTGAAACTGCTTTATTGTGTCAAGTTTCAAAGAGATAGCACAAACCGTGTTTGATTTAGAGTTCCAAATACATGTAATCCCTATAGGAGAAAACAGAGTGAAACCTCAAAATGAAACCGGTTACTGCCAACGAACGGTTTCACCTAGAAGAACGAAATTTGGCGAGCCAAGTGGGATTGGTGTACTGATCATTACCTGAAAGTTTCATCAAGACTAGGTGAAAAAGTGTGTGCTGAGATTTCAGGCTACTCGTAGTTCTTTGGAAGCTTGGCAGGCCCTTTCCATGAAAGTGATTCTCGCCAGTCTCTGCTTAGGGCTACATCAACAACAAACAAACCATAGAGATAGAAGTTGAAACTGCTTTATTGTGTCAAGTTTCAAAGAGCTAGCACAAACCGTGTTCGATTTAGAGTTCCAAATACATGTATCTCTATAGGAGAAAACAGTGTGAAAACTCAAAATGAAACCGGTTACTGCCAACGAACGGTTTCACCTAGAAGAACGAAATTTGGCGAGCCAAGTGGGATTGGTGTAGTGATCATTACCTGAAAGTTTCATCAAGATTGGGTGAAAAAGTGTGTGCTGAGATTTCAGGCAACTCGTAGTTTTTTGGAAGCTTGGCAGGCCCTTTCCATGAAAGTGATTCTCGCCAGTCTCTGCTTAGGGCTACATCAACAGCAAACAAACCATAGAGATAGAACTTGAAACTGCTTTATGGTGTCAAGTTTCAAAGAGCTAGCACAAACCGTGTTTGATTTAGAGTTCCAAATACATGTATCCCTATAGGAGAAAACAGAGTGAAACCTCAAAATGAAACCGGTTACTGCCAACGAACGGTTTCACCTAGAAGAACGAAATTTGGCGAGCCAAGTGGGATTGGTGTACTGATCATTACCTGAAAGTTTCATCAAGATTGGGTGAAAAAGTGTGTGCTGAGATTTCAGGCAACTCGTAGTTTTTTGGAAGCTTGGCAGGCCCTTTCCATGAAAGTGATTCTCGCCAGTCTCTGCTTAGGGCTACATCAACAGCAAACAAACCATAGAGATAGAACTGAAACTGCTTTATTGTGTCAAGTTTCAAAGAGCTAGCACAAACCGTGTTTGATTTAGAGTTCCAAATACATGTATCCCTATAGGAGAAAACAGAGTGAAACCTCAAAATGAATCCGGTTACTGCCAACGAACGGTTTCACCTAGAAGAACGAAATTTGGCGAGCCAAGTGGATTGGTGTACTGATCATTACCTGAAAGTTTCATCAAGATTGGGTGAAAAAGTGTGTGCTGAGATTTCAGGCAACTCGTAGTTTTTTGGAAGCTTGGCAGGCCCTTTCCATGAAAGTGATTCTCGCCAGTCTCTGCTTAGGGCTACATCAACAGCAAACAAACCATATAGATAGAACTTGAAACTGCTTTATTGTGTCAAGTTTCAAAGAGCTAGCACAAACCGTGTTTGATTTAGAGTTCCAAATACATGTATCCCTATAGGAGAAAACAGAGTGAAACCTCAAAATGAAACCGGTTACTGCCAACGAACGGTTTCACCTAGAAGAACGAAATTTGGCTAGCCAAGTGGGATTGGTGTACTGATCATTACCTGAAAGTGTCATCAAGATTGGGAGAAAAAGTGTGTGCTGAGATTTCAGGCAACTCGTAGGTTTTTGGAAGCTTGGCAGGCCCTTTCCATGAAAGTGATTCTCGCCAGTCTCTGCTTAGGGCTACATCAACAGCAAACAAACCATAGAGATAGAACTTGAAACTGCTTTATTGTGTCAAGTTTCAAAGAGCTAGCACAAACCGTGTTTGATTTAGATTTCTAAATACATGTATCCCTATAGGAGAAAACAGAGTGAAACCTCAAAATGAAACCGGTTACTGCCAACGAACGGTTTCACCTAGAAGAACGAAATTTGGCGAGCCTAGTGGGATTTGTGTACTGATCATTACCTGAAAGTTTCATCAAGATTGGGTGAAAAAGTGTGTGCTGAGATTTCAGGCAACTCGTAGATTTTTGGAAGCTTGGCAGGCCCTTTCCATGAAAGTGATTCTCGCCAGTCTCTGCTTAGGGCTACATCAACAGCAAACAAACCATAGAGATAGAACTTGAAACTGCTTTATTGTGTCAAGTTTCAAAGAGCTAGCACAAATCGTGTTTGATTTAGAGTTCCAATTACATGTATCCCTATAGAAGAAAACAGAGTGAAACCTCAAAATGAAACCGGTTACTGCCAACGAACGGTTTCACCTAGAAGAACGAAATTTGGCAAGCCAAGTGGGATTGGTGTAGTGATCATTGCCTGAAAGTTTCATCAAGATTGGGTGAAAAAGTGTGTGCTGAGATTTCAGGAAACTCGTAGTTTTTTGGAAGCTTGGCAGGCCCTTTCCATGAAAGTGATTCTCGCCAGTCTCTGCTTAGGGCTACATCAACAGCAAACAAACCATAGAGATAAAACTTGAAACTGCTTTATGGTGTCAAGTTTCAAAGAGCTAGCACAAACCGTGTTTGATTTAGAGTTCAAAATACATGTATCCCTATAGGAGAAAACAGAGTGAAACCTCAAAATGAAACCGGTTACTGCCAACGAACGGTTTCACCTAGAAGAACGAGATTTGCGAGCCAAGTGGGATTTGTGTACTGATCATTACCTGAAAGTGTCATCAAGATTGGGTGAAAAAGTGTGTTCTGAGATTTCAGGCAACTCGTAGTTTTTTGGAAGCTTGGCAGGCCCTTTCCATGAAAGTGATTCTCGCCAGTCTCTGCTTAGGGCTACATCAACAGCAAACAAACCATAGAGATAGAACTTGAAACTGCTTAATTGTGTCAAGTTTCAAAGAGCTAGCACAAACCTTGTTGGAATTAGAGTTCCAAAAACATGTATCCCTATAGGAGAAAACAGAGTGAAACCTCAAAATGAAACCGGTTACTGCCAACGAAAGGTTTCATCTAGAAGAACGAAATTTGGCGAGCCAAGTGGGATTGGTGTACTGATCATTACCTGAGAGTTTCATCAAGATTGGGTGAAAAAGTGTGTGCTGAGATTTCAGGCAACTCGTAGATTTTTGGAAGCTAGGCAGGCCCTTTCCATGAAAGTGATTCTCGCCAGTCTCTGCTTAGGGCTACATCAACAGCAAACAAACCATAGAGATAGAACTTGAAACTGCTTTATTGTGTCAAGTTTCAAAGAGCTAGCACAAACCGTGTTTGATTTAGAGTTCCAAATACATGTATCCCTATAGGAGAAAACAGAGTGAAACCTCAAAATGAAACCGGTTACTGCCAACGAACGGTTTCACCTAGAAGAACGAAATTTGGCGAGCCAAGTGGGATTGGTGTACTGATCATTACCTGAAAGTTTCATCAAGATTGGGTGAAAAAGTGTGTGCTGAGATTTCAGGCAACTCGTAGTTTTTTGGAAGCTTGGCAGGCCCTTTCCATGAAAGTGATTCTCGCCAGTCTCTGCTTAGGGCTACATCAACAGCAAACAAACCATAGAGATAGAACTTGAAACTGCTTTATTGTGTCAAGTTTCAAAGAGCTAGCACAAACCGTGTTTGATTTAGAGTTCCAAATACCTGTATCCCTATAGGAGAAAACAGAGTGAAACCTCAAAATGAATCCGGTTACTGCCAACGAACGGTTTCACCTAGAAGAACGAAATTTGGCGAGCCAAGTGGGATTGGTGTACTGATCATTACCTGAAAGTTTCATCAAGATTGGGTGAAAAAGTGTGTGCTGAGATTTCAGGCAACTCGTAGTTTTTTGGAAGCTTGGCAGGCCCTTTCCATGAAAGTGATTCTCGCCAGTCTCTGCTTAGGGCTACATCAACAGCAAACAAACCATATAGATAGAACTTGAAACTGCTTTATTGTGTCAAGTTTCAAAGAGCTAGCACAAACCGTGTTTGATTTAGAGTTCCAAATACATGTATCCCTATAGGAGAAAACAGAGTGAAACCTCAAAATGAAACCGGTTACTGCCAACGAACGGTTTCACCTAGAAGAACGAAATTTGGCTAGCCAAGTGGGATTGGTGTACTGATCATTACCTGAAAGTGTCATCAAGATTGGGAGAAAAAGTGTGTGCTGAGATTTCAGGCAACTCGTAGGTTTTTGGAAGCTTGGCAGGCCCTTTCCATGAAAGTGATTCTCGCCAGTCTCTGCTTAGGGCTACATCAACAGCAAACAAACCATAGAGATAGAACTTGAAACTGCTTTATTGTGTCAAGTTTCAAAGAGCTAGCACAAACCGTGTTTGATTTAGATTTCTAAATACATGTATCCCTATAGGAGAAAACAGAGTGAAACCTCAAAATGAAACCGGTTACTGCCAACGAACGGTTTCACCTAGAAGAACGAAATTTGGCGAGCCTAGTGGGATTTGTGTACTGATCATTACCTGAAAGTTTCATCAAGATTGGGTGAAAAAGTGTGTGCTGAGATTTCAGGCAACTCGTAGATTTTTGGAAGCTTGGCAGGCCCTTTCCATGAAAGTGATTCTCGCCAGTCTCTGCTTAGGGCTACATCAACAGCAAACAAACCATAGAGATAGAACTTGAAACTGCTTTATTGTGTCAAGTTTCAAAGAGCTAGCACAAATCGTGTTTGATTTAGAGTTCCAATTACATGTATCCCTATAGAAGAAAACAGAGTGAAACCTCAAAATGAAACCGGTTACTGCCAACGAACGGTTTCACCTAGAAGAACGAAATTTGGCAAGCCAAGTGGGATTGGTGTAGTGATCATTGCCTGAAAGTTTCATCAAGATTGGGTGAAAAAGTGTGTGCTGAGATTTCAGGAAACTCGTAGTTTTTTGGAAGCTTGGCAGGCCCTTTCCATGAAAGTGATTCTCGCCAGTCTCTGCTTAGGGCTACATCAACAGCAAACAAACCATAGAGATAAAACTTGAAACTGCTTTATGGTGTCAAGTTTCAAAGAGCTAGCACAAACCGTGTTTGATTTAGAGTTCAAAATACATGTATCCCTATAGGAGAAAACAGAGTGAAACCTCAAAATGAAACCGGTTACTGCCAACGAACGGGTTTCACCTAGAAGAACGAGATTTGCGAGCCAAGTGGGATTTGTGTACTGATCATTACCTGAAAGTGTCATCAAGATTGGGTGAAAAAGTGTGTTCTGAGATTTCAGGCAACTCGTAGTTTTTTGGAAGCTTGGCAGGCCCTTTCCATGAAAGTGATTCTCGCCAGTCTCTGCTTAGGGCTACATCAACAGCAAACAAACCATAGAGATAGAACTTGAAACTGCTTAATTGTGTCAAGTTTCAAAGAGCTAGCACAAACCTTGTTGGAATTAGAGTTCCAAAAACATGTATCCCTATAGGAGAAAACAGAGTGAAACCTCAAAATGAAACCGGTTACTGCCAACGAAAGGTTTCATCTAGAAGAACGAAATTTGGCGAGCCAAGTGGGATTGGTGTACTGATCATTACCTGAGAGTTTCATCAAGATTGGGTGAAAAAGTGTGTGCTGAGATTTCAGGCAACTCGTAGATTTTTGGAAGCTAGGCAGGCCCTTTCCATGAAAGTGATTCTCGCCAGTCTCTGCTTAGGGCTACATCAACAGCAAACAAACCATAGAGATAGAACTTGAAACTGCTTTATTGTGTCAAGTTTCAAAGAGCTAGCACAAACCGTGTTTGATTTAGAGTTCCAAATACATGTATCCCTATAGGAGAAAACAGAGTGAAACCTCAAAATGAAAACCGGTTACTGCCAACGAACGGTTTCACCTAGAAGAACGAAATTTGGCGAGCCAAGTGGGATTGGTGTACTGATCATTACCTGAAAGTTTCATCAAGATTGGGAGAAAAAGTGTGTGCTGAGATTTCAGGCAACTCGTAGATTTTTGGAAGCTTGGCAGGCCCTTTCATGAAAGTGATTCTCGCCAGTCTCTGCTTAGGGCTACATCAACAGCAAACAAACCATAGAGATAGAACTTGAAACTGCTTTATTGTGTCTCAAGTTTCAAAGAGCTAGCACAAACCGTGTTTGATTTAGAGTTCCAAATACATGTATCCCTATAGGAGAAAACAGAGTGAAACCTCAAAATGAAACCGGTTACTGCCAACGAACGGTTTCACCTAGAAGAACGAAATTTGGCGAGCCAAGTGGGATTGGTGTACTGATCATTACCTGAAAGTTTCATCAAGATTGGGTGAAAAAGTGTGTGCTGAGATTTCAGGCAACTCGTAGTTTTTTGGAAGCTTGGCAGGCCCTTTCCATGAAAGTGATTCTCGCCAGTCCCTGCGTAGGGCTACATCAACAGCAAACAAACCATAGAGATAGAACTTGAAACTGCTTTATTGTGTCAAGTTTCAAAGAGCTAGCACAAACCGTGTTTGATTTAGAGTTCCAAATACATGTATCCCTATAGGAGAAAACAGAGTGAAACCTCAAAATGAAACCGGTTACTGCCAACGAACGGTTTCACCTAGAAGAACGAAATTTGGCGAGCCAAGTGGGATTGGTGTACTGATCATTACCTGAAAGTTTCATCAAGATTGGGTGAAAAAGTGTGTGCTGAGATTTCAGGCAACTCGTAGTTTTTTGGAAGCTTGGCAGGCCCTTTCCATGAAAGTGATTCTCGCCAGTCTCTGCTTAGGGCTACATCAACAGCAAACAAACATAGAGATAGAACTTGAAACTGCTTTATTGTGTCAAGTTTCAAAGAGCTAGCACAAACCGTGTTTGATTTAGAGTTCCAAATACATGTATCCCTATAGGAGAAAACAGAGTGAAACCTCAAAATGAAACCGGTTACTGCCAACGAACGGTTTCACCTAGAAGAACGAGCTTTGGCGAGCCAAGTGGGATTGGTGTACTGATCATTACCTGAAAGTTTCATCAAGATTGGGAGAAAAAGTGTGTGCTGAGATTTCAGGCAACTCGTACATTTTTGGAAGCTTGGCAGGCCCTTTCCATGAAAGTGATTCTCGCCAGTCTCTGCGTAGGGCTACATCAACAGCAAACAAACCATAGAGATAGAACTTGAAACTGCTTTATTGTGTCAAGTTTCAAAGAGCTAGCACAAACCGTGTTTGATTTAGAGTTCCAAATACATGTATCCCTATAGGAGAAAACAGAGTGAAACCTCAAAATGAAACCGGTTACTGCCAACGAACGGTTTCACCTAGAAGAACGAGATTTGGTGAGCCAAGTGGGATTTGTGTACTGATCATTACCTGAAAGTGTCATCAAGATTGGGTGAAAAAGTGTGTGCTGAGATTTCAGGCAACTCGTAGTTTTTTGGAAGCTTGGCAGGCCCTTTCCATGAAAGTGATTCTCGCCAGTCTCTGCTTAGGGCTACATCAACAGCAAACAAACCATAGAGATAGAACTTGAAACTGCTTAATTGTGTCAAGTTTCAAAGAGCTAGCACAAACCGTGTTTGATTTAGAGTTCCAAATACATGTATCCCTATAGGAGAAAACAGAGTGAAACCTCAAAATGAAACCGGTTACTGCCAACGAACGGTTTCACCTAGAAGAACGAGCTTTGGCGAGCCAAGTGGGATTGGTGTACTGATCATTACCTGAAAGTTTCATCAAGATTGGGAGAAAAAGTGTGTGCTGAGATTTCAGGCAACTCGTAGATTTTTGGAAGCTTGGCAGGCCCTTTCCATGAAAGTGATTCTCGCCAGTCTCTGCTTAGGGCTACATCAACAGCAAACAAACCATAGAGATAGAACTTGAACCTGCTTTATTGTGTCAAGTTTCAAAGAGCTAGCACAAACCGTGTTTGATTTAGAGTTCCAAATACATGTATCCCTATAGGAGAAAACAGAGTGAAACCTCAAAATGAAACCGGTTACTGCGAACGAACGGTTTCACCTAGAAGAACGACATTTGGCGAGCCAAGTGGGATTTGTGTACTGATCATTACCTGAAAGTGTCATCAAGATTGGGTGAAAAAGTGTGTGCTGAGATTTTAGGCAACTCGTAGTTTTTTGGAAGCTTGGCAGGCCCTTTCCATGAAAGTGATTCTCGCCAGTCTCTGCTTAGGGCTACATCAACTGCAAACAAACCATAGAGATAGAACTTGAAACTGATTAATTGTGTCAAGTTTCAAAGAGCTAGCACAAACCTTGTTTGAATTAGAGTTCCAAAAACATGTATCCCTATAGGAGAAAACAGAGTGAAACCTCAAAATGAAACCGGTTACTGCCAACGAACGGTTTCACCTAGAAGAACGAAATTTGGCGAGCCAAGTGGGATTGGTGTACTGATCATTACCTGAAAGTTTCATCAAGATTGGGAGAAAAAGTGTGTGCTGAGATTTCAGGCAACTCGTAGATTTTTGGAAGCTTGGCAGGCCATTTCCATGAAAGTGATTCTCGCCAGTCTCTGCTTAGGGCTACATCAACAGCAAACAAACCATAGAGATAGAACTTGAAACTGCTTTATTGTGTCAAGTTTCAAAGAGCTAGCACAAACCGTGTTTGATTTAGAGTTCCAAATACATGTATCCCTATAGGAGAAAACAGAGTGAAACCTCAAAATGAAACCGGTTACTGCCAACGAACGGTTTCACCTAGAAGAACGAAATTTGGCGAGCCAAGTGGGATGGTGTACTGATCATTACCTGAAAGTTTCATCAAGATTGGGTGAAAAAGTGTGTGCTGAGATTTCAGGCAACTCGTAGTTTTTGGAAGCTTGGCAGGCCCTTTCCATGAAAGTGATTCTCGCCAGTCTCTGCTTAGGGCTACATCAACAGCAAACAAACCATAGAGATAGAACTTGAAACTGCTTTATTGTGTCAAGTTTCAAAGAGCTAGCACAAACCGTGTTTGATTTAGAGTTCCAAATACATGTATCCCTATAGGAGAAAACAGAGTGAAACCTCAAAATGAAACCGGTTACTGCCAACGAACGGTTTCACCTAGAAGAACGAGCTTTGGCGAGCCAAGTGGGATTGGTGTACTGATCATTACCTGAAAGTTTCATCAAGATTGGGAGAAAAAGTGTGTGCTGAGATTTCAGGCAACTCGTACATTTTTGGAAGCTTGGCAGGCCCTTTCCATGAAAGTGATCCTCGCCAGTCTCTGCTTAGGGCTACATCAACAGCAAACAAACCATAGAGATAGAACTTGAACCTGCTTTATTGTGTCAAGTTTCAAAGAGCTAGCACAAACCGTGTTTGATTTAGAGTTCCAAATACATGTATCCCTATAGGAGAAAACAGAGTGAAACCTCAAAATGAAACCGGTTACTGCCAACGAACGGTTTCACCTAGAAGAACGACATTTGGCGAGCCAAGTGGGATTTGTGTACTGATCATTACCTGAAAGTGTCATCAAGATTGGGTGAAAAAGTGTGTGCTGAGATTTTAGGCAACTCGTAGTTTTTTGGAAGCTTGGCAGGCCCTTTCCATGAAAGTGATTCTCGCTAGTCTCTGCTTAGGGCTACATCAACTGCAAACAAACCATAGAGATAGAACTTGAAACTGCTTAATTGTGTCAAGTTTCAAAGAGCTAGCACAAACCTTGTTTGAATTAGATTTCCAAAAACATGTATCCCTATAGGAGAAAACAGAGTGAAACCTCAAAATGAAACCGGTTACTGCCAACGAACGGTTTCACCTAGAAGAACGAAATTTGGCGAGCCAAGTGGGATTGGTGTACTGATCATTACCTGAAAGTTTCATCAAGATTGGGTGAAAAAGTGTGTGCTGAGATTTCAGGCAACTCGTAGTTTTTTGGAAGCTTGGAAGGCCCTTTCCATGAAAGTGATTCTCGCCAGTCTCTGCTTAGGGGCTACATCAACAGCAAACAAACCATAGAGATAGAACTTGAAACTGCTTTATTGTGTCAAGTTTCAAAGAGCTAGCACAAACCGTGTTTGATTTAGAGTTCCAAATACATGTATCCCTATAGGAGAAAAACAGAGTGAAACCTCAAAATGAAACCGGTTACTGCCAAAGAACGGTTTCACCTAGAAGAACGACATTTGGCGAGCCAAGTGGGATTGGTGTAGTGATCATTGCCTGAAAGTTTCATCAAGATTGGTTGAAAAAGTGTGTGCTGAGATTTCAGGCAACTCGTAGTTTTTTGGAAGCTTGGCAGGCCCTTTCCATGAAAGTGATTCTCGCCAGTCTCTGCTTAGGGCTACATCAACAGCAAACAAACCATAGAGATAAAACTTGAAACTGCTTTATTGTGTCAAGTTTCAAAGAGCTAGCACAAACCGTGTTTGATTTAGAGTTCCAAATACATGTATCCCTATAGGAGAAAACAGAGTGAAACCTCAAAATGAAACCAGTTACTGCCAAAGAACGGTTTCACCTAGGAGAACGACATTTGGCGAGCCAAGTGGGATTGGTGTAGTGATCATTGCCTGAAAGTTTCATCAAGATTGGGTCAAAAAGTGTGTGCTGAGATTTCAGGCAACTCGTAGTTTTTTGGAAGCTTGGCAGGCCCTTTCCATGAAAGTGATTCTCGCCAGTCTCTGCTTACGGCTACATCAACAGCAAACAAACCATAGAGATAAAACTTGAAACTGCTTTATTGTGTCAAGTTTCAAAGAGCTAGCACAAACCGTGTTTGATTTAGAGTTCCAAATACATGTATCCCTATAGGAGAAAACAGAGTGAAACCTCAAAATGAAACCGGTTACTGCCAACGAACGGTTTCACCTAGAAGAACGAGATTTGGCGAGCCAAGTGGGATTTGTGTACTGATCATTACCTGAAAGTGTCATCAAGATTGGTGAAAAGTGTATGCTGAGATTTCAGGCAACTCGTAGTTTTTTGGAAGCTTGGCAGGCCCTTTCCATGAAAGTGATTCTCGCCAGTCTCTGCTTAGGGCTACATCAACAGCAAACAAACCATAGAGATAGAACTTGAAACTGCTTAATTGTGTCAAGTTTCAAAGAGCTAGCACAAACCTTGTTTGAATTAGAGTTCCAAAAACATGTATCCCTATAGGAGAAAACAGAGTGAAACCTCAAAATGAAATCGGTTACTGCCAACGAACGGTTTCACCTAGAAGAACGAAATTTGGCGAGCCAAGTGGGATTGGTGTACTGATCATTACCTGAATGTTTCATCAAGTTTGGGTGAAAAAGTGTGTGCTGAGATTTCAGGCAACTCGTAGATTTTTGGAAGCTTGTCAGGCCCTTTCCATGAAAGTGATTCTCGCCAGTCTCTGCTTAGGGCTACATCAACAGCAAACAAACCATAGAGACAGAACTTGAAACTGCTTTATTGTGTCAAGTTTCAAAGAGCTAGCACAAACCGTGTTTGATTTAGAGTTCCAAATACATGTATCCCTATAGGAGAAAACAGAGTGAAACCTCAAAATGAAACCGGTTACTGCCAACGAACGGTTTCACCTAGAAGAACGAAATTTGGCGAGCCAAGTGGGATTGGTGTACTGACCATTACCTGAAAGTTTCATCAAGATTGGGTGAAAAAGTGTGTGCTGAGATTTCAGGCAACTCGTAGTTTTTTGGAAGCTTGGCAGGCCCTTTCCATGAAAGTGATTCTCGCCAGTCTCTGCTTAGGGCTACATCAACAGCAAACAAACCATAGAGATAGAACTTGAAACTGCTTTATTGTGTCAAGTTTCAAAGAGCTAGCACAAACCGTGTTTGATTTAGAGTTCCAAATACATGTATCCCTATACGAGAAAACAGAGTGAAACCTCAAAATGAAACCGGTTACTGCCAACGAACGGTTTCACCTAGAAGAACGAGATTTGGCGAGCCAAGTGGGATTGGTGTACTGATCATTACCTGAAAGTTTCATCAAGATTGGGAGAAAAAGTGTGTGCTGAGATTTCAGGAACTCGTAGATTTTTGGAAGCTTGGCAGGCCCTTTCCATGAAAGTGATTCTCGCCAGTCTCTGCTTAGGGCTACATCAACAGCAAACAAACCATAGAGATAGAACTTGAAACTGTTTTATTGTGTCAAGTTTCAAAGTGCTAGCACAAACCGTGTTTGATTTAGAGTTCCAAATACATGTATCCCTATAGGAGAAAACAGAGTGAAACCTCAAAATGAAACCGGTTACTGCCAACGAACGGTTTCACCTAGAAGAACGAAATTTGGCGAGCCAAGTGGGATTGGTGTACTGATCATTACCTGAAAGTTTCATCAAGATTGGGTGAAAAAGTGTGTGCTGAGATTTCAGGCAACTCGTAGTTTTTTGGAAGCTTGGCAGGCCCTTTCCATGAAAGTGATTCTCGCCAGTCTCTGCTTAGGGCTACATCAACAGCAAACAAACCATAGAGATAGAACATGAAACTGCTTTATCTCAAGTTTCAAAGAGCTAGCACAAACCGTGTTTGATTTAGAGTTCCAAATACATGTATCCCTATAGGAGAAAACAGAGTGAAACCTCAAAATGAAACCGGTTACTGCCAACGAACGGTTTAACCTTGAAGAATGAAATTTGGCGAGCCAAGTAAGATTGGTGTACTGATCATTACCTGAAAGTTTCATCAAGATTGGGTGAAAAAGTGTGTGCTGAGATTTCAGGCAACTCGTAGATTTTTGGAAGCTTGGAAGGCCCTTTCCATGAAAGTGATTCTCGCCTGTCTCTGCTTAGGCTACATCAACAGCAAACAAACCATAGAGATAGAACTTGGAAACTGCTTTATTGTGTCAAGTTTCAAAGAGCTAGCACAAACCGTGTTTGATTTAGAGTTCCAAATACATGTATCCCTATAGGAGAAAACAGAGTGAAACCTCAAAATGAAACCGGTTACTGCCAACGAACGGTTTCACGTAGAAGAACGAAATTTGGCGAGCCAAGTGGGATTGGTGTACTGATCATTACCTGAAAGTTTCATCAAGATTGGGTGAAAAAGTGTGTGCTGAGATTTCAGGCAACTCGTAGTTTTTTGGAAGCTTGGCAGACCCTTTCCATCAAAGTGATTCTCGCCAGTCTCTGCTTAGGGCTACATCAACTGCAAACAAACCATAGAGATAGAACTTGAAACTGCTTAATTGTGTCAAGTTTCAAAGAGCTAGCACAAACCTTGTTTGAATTAGAGTTCCAAAAACATGTATCCCTATAGGAGAAAACAGAGTGAAACCTCAAAATGAAACCGGTTACTGCCAACGAACGGTTTCACCTAGAAGAACGAAATTTGGCGAGCCAAGTGGGATTGGTGTACTGATCATTACCTGAAAGTTTCATCAAGACTGGGTGAAAAAGTGTGTGCTGAGATTTCAGGACACTCGTAGTTTTTTGGAAGCTTGGAAGGCCCTTTCCATGAAAGTGATTCTCGCCAGTCTCTGCTTAGGGCTACATCAACAGCAAACAAACCATAGGAGATAGAACTTGAAACTGCTTTATTGTGTCAAGTTTCAAAGAGCTAGCACAAACCGTGTTTGATTTAGAGTTCCAAATACATGTATCCCTATAGGAGAAAACAGAGTGAAACCTCAAAATGAAACCGGTTACTGCCAACGAACGGTTTCACCTAGAAGAACGAGATTTGGCGAGCCAAGTGGGATTTGTGTACTGATCATTACCTGAAAGTGTCATCAAGATTGGGTGAAAAAGTGTATGCTGAGATTTCAGGCAACTCGTAGTTTTTTGGAAGCTTGGCAGGCCCTTTCCATGAAAGTGATTCTCGCCAGTCTCTGCTTAGGGCTACATCAACAGCAAACAAACCATAGAGATAGAACTTGAAACTGCTTAATTGTGTCAAGTTTCAAAGAGCTAGCACAAACCTTGTTTGAATTAGAGTTCCAAAAACATGTATCCCTATAGGAGAAAACAGAGTGAAACCTCAAAATGAAACCGGTTACTGCCAACGAACGGTTTCACCTAGAAGAACGAAATTTGGCGAGCCAAGTGGGATTGGTGTACTGATCATTACCTGAATGTTTCATCAAGTTTGGGTGAAAAAGTGTGTGCTGAGATTTCAGGCAACTCGTAGATTTTTGGAAGCTTGTCAGGCCCTTTCCATGAAAGTGATTCTCGCCAGTCTCTGCTTAGGGCTACATCAACAGCAAAAAAACCATAGAGACAGAACTTGAAACTGCTTTATTGTGTCAAGTTTCAAAGAGCTAGCACAAACCGTGTTTGATTTAGAGTTCCAAATACATGTATCCCTATAGGAGAAAACAGAGTGAAACCTCAAAATGAAACCGGTTACTGCCAACGAACGGTTTCACCTAGAAGAACGAAATTTGCGAGCCAAGTGGATTGGTGTACTGATCATTACCTGAAAGTTTCATCAAGATTGGGTGAAAAAGTGTGTGCTGAGATTTCAGGCAACTCGTAGTTTTTGGAAGCTTGGCAGGCCCTTTCCATGAAAGTGATTCTCGCCAGTCTCTGCTTAGGGCTACATCAACAGCAAACAAACCATAGAGATAGAACTTGAAACTGCTTTATTGTGTCAAGTTTCAAAGAGCTAGCACAAACCGTGTTTGATTTAGAGTTCCAAATACATGTATCCCTATAGGAGAAAACAGAGTGAAACCTCAAAATGAAACCGGTTACTGCCAACGAACGGTTTCACCTAGAAGAACGAGCTTTGGCGAGCCAAGTGGGATTGGTGTACTGATCATTACCTGAAAGTTTCATCAAGATTGGGAGAAAAAGTGTGTGCTGAGATTTCAGGCAACTCGTACATTTTTGGAAGCTTGGCAGGCCCTTTCCATGAAAGTGATTCTCGCCAGTCTCTGCTTAGGGCTACATCAACAGCAAACAAACCATAGAGATAGAACTTGAACCTGCTTTATTGTGTCAAGTTTCAAAGAGCTAGCACAAACCGTGTTTGATTTAGAGTTCCAAATACATGTATCCCTATAGGAGAAAACAGAGTGAAACCTCAAAATGAAACCGGTTACTGCCAACGAACGGTTTCACCTAGAAGAACGACATTTGGCGAGCCAAGTGGGATTTGTGTACTGATCATTACCTGAAAGTGTCATCAAGATTGGGTGAAAAAGTGTGTGCTGAGATTTTAGGCAACTCGTAGTTTTTTGGAAGCTTGGCAGGCCCTTTCCATGAAAGTGATTCTCGCTAGTCTCTGCTTAGGGCTACATCAACTGCAAACAAACCATAGAGATAGAACTTGAAACTGCTTAATTGTGTCAAGTTTCAAAGAGCTAGCACAAACCTTGTTTGAATTAGATTTCCAAAAACATGTATCCCTATAGGAGAAAACAGAGTGAAACCTCAAAATGAAACGGTTACTGCCAACGAACGGTTTCACCTAGAAGAACGAAATTTGGCGAGCCAAGTGGGATTGGTGTACTGATCATTACCTGAAAGTTTCATCAAGATTGGGTGAAAAAGTGTGTGCTGAGATTTCAGGCAACTCGTAGTTTTTTGGAAGCTTGGAAGGCCCTTTCCATGAAAGTGATTCTCGCCAGTCTCTGCTTAGGGCTACATCAACAGCAAACAAACCATAGAGATAGAACTTGAAACTGCTTTATTGTGTCAAGTTTCAAGAGCTAGCACAAACCGTGTTTGATTTAGAGTTCCAAATACATGTATCCCTATAGGAGAAAACAGAGTGAAACCTCAAAATGAAACCGGTTACTGCCAAAGAACGGTTTCACCTAGAAGAACGACATTTGGCGAGCCAAGTGGGATTGGTGTAGTGATCATTGCCTGAAAGTTTCATCAAGATTGGTTGAAAAAGTGTGTGCTGAGATTTCAGGCAACTCGTAGTTTTTTGGAAGCTTGGCAGGCCCTTTCCATGAAAGTGATTCTCGCCAGTCTCTGCTTAGGGCTACATCAACAGCAAACAAACCATAGAGATAAAACTTGAAACTGCTTTATTGTGTCAAGTTTCAAAGAGCTAGCACAAACCGTGTTTGATTTAGAGTTCCAAATACATGTATCCCTATACGAGAAAACAGAGTGAAACCTCAAAATGAAACCGGTTACTGCCAACGAACGGTTTCACCTAGAAGAACGAGATTTGGCGAGCCAAGTGGGATTGGTGTACTGATCATTACCTGAAAGTTTCATCAAGATTGGGAGAAAAAGTGTGTGCTGAGATTTCAGGAACTCGTAGATTTTTGGAAGCTTGGCAGGCCCTTTCCATGAAAGTGATTCTCGCCAGTCTCTGCTTAGGGCTACATCAACAGCAAACAAACCATAGAGATAGAACTTGAAACTGCTTTATTGTGTCAAGTTTCAAAGAGCTAGCACAAACCGTGTTTGATTTAGAGTTCCAAATACATGTATCCCTATAGGAGAAAACAGAGTGAAACCTCAAAATGAAACCGGTTACTGCCAACGAACGGTTTCACCCAGAAGAACGAAATTTGGCGAGCCAAGTGGGATTGGTGTACTGATCATTACCTGAAAGTTTCATCAAGATTGGGTGAAAAAGTGTGTGCTGAGATTTCAGGCAACTCGTAGTTTTTTGGAAGCTTGGCAGGCCCTTTCCATGAAAGTGATTCTCGCCAGTCTCTGCTTAGGGCTACATCAACAGCAAACAAACCATAGAGATAGAACTTGAAACTGCTTTATTGTGTCAAGTTTGAAAGAGCTAGCACAAACCGTGTTTGATTTAGAGTTCCAAATACATGTATCCCTATAGGAGAAAACAGAGTGAAACCTCAAAATGAAACCGGTTACTGCCAACGAACGGTTTAACCTTGAAGAATGAAATTTGGCGAGCCAAGTAAGATTGGTGTACTGATCATTACCTGAAAGATTCATCAAGATTGGGTGAAAAAGTGTGTGCTGAGATTTCAGGCAACTTGTAGATTTTTGCAAGCTTGGAAGGCCCTTTCCATGAAAGTGATTCTCGCCAGTCTCTGCTTAGGGCTACATCAACAGCAAACAAACCATAGAGATAGAACTTGAAACTGCTTTATTGTGTCAAGTTTCAAAGAGCTAGCACAAACCGTGTTTGATTTAGAGTTCCAAATACATGTATCCCTATAGGAGAAAACAGAGTGAAACCTCAAAATGAAACCGGTTACTGCCAACGAACGGTTTCACGTAGAAGAACGAAATGTGGCGAGCCAAGTGGGATTGGTGTACTGATCATTACCTGAAAGTTTCATCAAGATTGGGGAAAAAGTGTGTGCTGAGATTTCAGGCAACTCGTAGTTTTTTGGAAGCTTGGCAGGCCCTTTCCATGAAAGTGATTCTCGCCAGTCTCTGCTTAGGGCTACATCAACAGCAAACAAACCATAGAGATAGAACATGAAACTGCTTTATCTCAAGTTTCAAAGAGCTAGCACAAACCGTGTTGATTTAGAGTTCCAAATACATGTATCCCTATAGGAGAAAACAGAGTGAAACCTCAAAATGAAACCGGTTACTGCCAACGAACGGTTTAACCTTGAAGAATGAAATTTGGCGAGCCAAGTAAGATTGGTGTACTGATCATTACCTGAAAGTTTCATCAAGATTGGGTGAAAAAGTGTGTGCTGAGATTTCAGGCAACTCGTAGATTTTTGGAAGCTTGGAAGGCCCTTTCCATGAAAGTGATTCTCGCCTGTCTCTGCTTAGGGCTACATCAACAGCAAACAAACCATAGAGATAGAACTTGAAACTGCTTTATTGTGTCAAGTTTCAAAGAGCTAGCACAAACCGTGTTTGATTTAGAGTTCCAAATACATGTATCCCTATAGGAGAAAACAGAGTGAAACCTCAAAATGAAACCGGTTACTGCCAACGAACGGTTTCACGTAGAAGAACGAAATTTGGCGAGCCAAGTGGGATTGGTGTACTGATCATTACCTGAAAGTTTCATCAAGATTGGGTGAAAAAGTGTGTGCTGAGATTTCAGGCAACTCGTAGTTTTTTGGAAGCTTGGCAGACCCTTTCCATCAAAGTGATTCTCGCCAGTCTCTGCTTAGGGCTACATCAACTGCAAACAAACCATAGAGATAGAACTTGAACTGCTTAATTGTGTCAAGTTTCAAAGAGCTAGCACAAACCTTGTTTGAATTAGAGTTCCAAAAACATGTATCCCTATAGGAGAAAACAGAGTGAAACCTCAAAATGAAACCGGTTACTGCCAACGAACGGTTTCACCTAGAAGAACGAAATTTGGCGAGCCAAGTGGGATTGGTGTACTGATCATTACCTGAAAGTTTCATCAAGACTGGGTGAAAAAGTGTGTGCTGAGATTTCAGGACACTCGTAGTTTTTTGGCAGCTTGGAAGGCCCTTTCCATGAAAGTGATTCTCGCCAGTCTCTGCTTAGGGCTACATCAACAGCAAACAAACCATAGAGATAGAACTTGAAACTGCTTTATTGTGTCAAGTTTCAAAGAGCTAGCACAAACCGTGTTTGATTTAGAGTTCCAAATACATGTATCCCTATAGGAGAAAACAGAGTGAAACCTCAAAATGAAACCGGTTACTGCCAAAGAACGGTTTCACCTAGAAGAACGACATTTGGCGAGCCAAGTGGGATTGGTGTAGTGATCATTGCCTGAAAGTTTCATCAAGATTGGGTGAAAAAGTGTGTGCTGAGATTTCAGGCAACTCGTAGTTTTTTGGAAGCTTGGCAGGCCCTTTCCATGAAAGTGATTCTCGCCAGTCTCTGCTTAAGGCTACATCAACTGCAAACAAACCATAGAGATAAAACTTGAAACTGCTTTATTGTGTCAAGTTTCAAAGAGCTAGCACAAACCGTGTTTGATTTAGAGTTCCAAATACATGTATCCCTATAGGAGAAAACAGAGTGAAACCTCAAAATGAAACCGGTTACTGCCAAGGAACGGTTTCACCTAGAAGAACGAGATTTGGCGAGCCAAGTGGGATTTGTGTACTGATCATTACCTGAAAGTGTCATCAAGATTGGGTGAAAAAGTGTGTGCTGAGATTTCAGGCAACTCGTAGTTTTTTGGAAGCTTGGCAGGCCCTTTCCATGAAAGTGATTCTCGCCAGTCTCTGCTTAGGGCTACATCAACAGCAAACAAACCATAGAGACAGAACTTGAAACTGCTTTATTGTGTCAAGTTTCAAAGAGCTAGCACAAATCGTGTTTGATTTAGAGTTCCAAATACATGTATCCCTATAGGAGAAAACAGAGTGAAACCTCAAAATGAAACCGGTTACTGCCAAAGAACGGTTTCACCTAGGAGAACGACATTTGGCGAGCCAAGTGGGATTGGTGTAGTGATCATTGCCTGAAAGTTTCATCAAGATTGGGTGAAAAAGTGTGTGCTGAGATTTCAGGCAACTCGTAGTTTTTTGGAAGCTTGGCAGGCCCTTTCCATGAAAGTGATTCTCGCCAGTCTCTGCTTACGGCTACATCAACAGCAAACAAACCATAGAGATAAAACTTGAAACTGCTTTATTGTGTCAAGTTTCAAAGAGCTAGCACAAACCGTGTTTGATTTAGAGTTCCAAATACATGTATCCCTATAGGAGAAAAACAGAGTGAAACCTCAAAATGAAACCGGTTACTGCCAACGAACGGTTTCACCTAGAAGAACGAGATTTGGCGAGCCAAGTGGGATTTGTGTACTGATCATTACCTGAAGTGTCATCAAGATTGGGTGAAAAAGTGTATGCTGAGATTTCAGGCAACTCGTAGTTTTTTGGAAGCTTGGCAGGCCCTTTCCATGAAAGTGATTCTCGCCAGTCTCTGCTTAGTGCTACATCAACAGCAAACAAACCATAGAGATAGAACTTGAAACTGCTTAATTGTGTCAAGTTTCAAAGAGCTAGCACAAACCTTGTTTGAATTAGAGTTCCAAAAACATGTATCCCTATAGGAGAAAACAGAGTGAAACCTCAAAATGAAACCGGTTACTGCCAACGAACGGTTTCACCTAGAAGAACGAAATTTGGCGAGCCAAGTGGGATTGGTGTACTGATCCTTACCTGAAAGTTTCATCAAGTTTGGGTGAAAAAGTGTGTGCTGAGATTTCAGGCAACTCGTAGATTTTTGGAAGCTTGGCAGGCCCTTTCCATGAAAGTGATTCTCGCCAGTCTCTGCTTACGGCTACATCAACAGCAAACAAACCATAGAGACAGAACTTGAAACTGCTTTATTGTGTCAAGTTTCAAAGAGCTAGCACAAACCGTGTTTGATTTAGAGTTCCAAATACATGTATCCCTATAGGAGAAAACAGAGTGAAACCTCAAAATGAAACCGGTTACTGCCAACGAACGGTTTCACCTAGAAGAACGAAATTTGGCGAGCCAAGTGGGATTGGTGTACTGACCATTACCTGAAAGTTTCATGAAGATTGGGTGAATAAGTGTGTGCTGAGATTTCAGGCAACTCGTAGTTTTTTGGAAGCTTGGCAGGCCCTTTCCATGAAAGTGATTCTCGCCAGTCTCTGCTTAGGGCTACATCAACAGCAAACAAACCATAGAGATAGAACTTGAAACTGCTTTATTGTGTCAAGTTTCAAAGAGCTAGCACAAACCGTGTTTGATTTAGAGTTCCAAATACATGTATCCCTATACGAGAAAACAGAGTGAAACCTCAAAATGAAACCGGTTACTGCCAACGAACGGTTTCACCTAGAAGAACGAGATTTGGCGAGCCAAGTGGGATTGGTGTACTGATCATTACCTGAAAGTTTCATCAAGATTGGGAGAAAAGTGTGTGCTGAGATTTCAGGCAACTCGTAGATTTTTGGAAGCTTGGCAGGCCCTTTCCATGAAAGTGATTCTCGCCAGTCTCTGCTTAGGGCTACATCAACAGCAAACAAACCATAGAGATAGAACTTGAAACTGCTTTATTGTGTCAAGTTTCAAAGAGCTAGCACAAACCGTGTTTGATTTAGAGTTCCAAATACATGTATCCCTATAGGAGAAAACAGAGTGAAACCTCAAAATGAAACCGGTTACTGCCAACGAACGGTTTCACCCAGAAGAACGAAATTTGGCGAGCCAAGTGGGATTGGTGTACTGATCATTACCTGAAAGTTTCATCAAGATTGGGTGAAAAAGTGTGTGCTGAGATTTCAGGCAACTCGTAGTTTTTTGGAAGCTTGGCAGGCCCTTTCCATGAAAGTGATTCTCGCCAGTCTCTGCTTAGGGCTACATCAACAGCAAACAAACCATAGAGATAGAACTTGAAACTGCTTTATTGTGTCAAGTTTGAAAGAGCTAGCACAAACCGTGTTTGATTTAGAGTTCCAAATACATGTATCCCTATAGGAGAAAACAGAGTGAAACCTCAAAATGAAACCGGTTACTGCCAACGAACGGTTTAACCTTGAAGAATGAAATTTGGCGAGCCAAGTAAGATTGGTGTACTGATCATTACCTGAAAGATTCATCAAGATTGGGTGAAAAAGTGTGTGCTGAGATTTCAGGCAACTTGTAGATTTTTGCAAGCTTGGAAGGCCCTTTCCATGAAAGTGATTCTCGCCAGTCTCTGCTTAGGGCTACATCAACAGCAAACAAACCATAGAGATAGAACTTGAAACTGCTTTATTGTGTCAAGTTTCAAAGAGCTAGCACAAACCGTGTTTGATTTAGAGTTCCAAATACATGTATCCCTATAGGAGAAAACAGAGTGAAACCTCAAAATGAAACCGGTTACTGCCAACGAACGGTTTCACGTAGAAGAACGAAATGTGGCGAGCCAAGTGGGATTGGTGTACTGATCATTACCTGAAAGTTTCATCAAGATTGGGGGAAAAAGTGTGTGCTGAGATTTCAGGCAACTCGTAGTTTTTTGGAAGCTTGGCAGGCCCTTTCCATGAAAGTGATTCTCGCCAGTCTCTGCTTAGGGCTACATCAACAGCAAACAAACCATAGAGACAGAACTTGAAACTGCTTTATTGTGTCAAGTTTCAAAGAGCTAGCACAAATCGTGTTTGATTTAGAGTTCCAAATACATGTATCCCTATAGGAGAAAAGAGAGTGAAACCTCAAAATGAAACAGGTTACTGCCAACGAACGGTTTCACCTAGAAGAACGAAATTTGGCGAGCCAAGTGGGATTGGTTTAGTGATCATTGCCTGAAAGTTTCATCAAGATTGGGTGAAAAAGTGTGTGCTGAGATTTCAGGCAACTCGTAGTTTTTTGAAATCTTGGCAGGCCCTTTCCATGAAAGTGATTCTCGCCAGTCTCTGCTTACGGCTACATCAACGGCAAACAAACCATAGAGATAAAACTTGAAACTGCTTTATTGTGTCAAGTTTCAAAGAGCTAGCACAAACCGTGTTTGATTTAGAGTTCCAAATACATGTATCCCTATAGGAGAAAACAGAGTGAAACCTCAAAATGAAACGGTTACTGCCAACGAACGGTTTCACCTAGAAGAACGACATTTGGCGAGCCAAGTGGGATTTGTGTACTGATCATTACCTGAAAGTGTAATCAAGATTGGGTGAAAAAGTGTGTGCTGAGATTTTAGGCAACTCGTAGTTTTTTGGAAGCTTGGCAGGCCCTTTCCATGAAAGTGATTCTCGCCAGTCTCTGCTTAGGGCTACATCAACTGCAAACAAACCATAGAGATAGAACTTGAAACTGCTTAATTGTGTCAAGTTTCAAAGAGCCAGCACAAACCTTGTTTGAATTAGAGTTCCAAAAACATGTATCCCTATAGGAGAAAACAGAGTGAAACCTCAAAATGAATCGGTTACTGCCAACGAACGGTTTCATCTAGAAGAACGAAATTTGGCGAGCCAAGTGGGATTGGTGTACTGATCATTACCTGAAAGTTTCATCAAGATTGGGTGAAAAAGTGTGTGATGAGATTTCAGGCAACTCGTAGTTTTTTGGAAGCTTGGCAGGCCCTTTCCATGAAAGTGATTCTCGCCAGTCTCTGCTTAGGGCTACATCAACAGCAAACAAACCATAGAGATAGAACTTGAAACTGCTTTATTGTGTCAAGTTTCAAAGAGCTAGCACAAACCGTGTTTGATTTAGAGTTCCAAATACATGTATCCCTATAGGAGAAAACAGAGTGAAACCTCAAAATGAAACCGGTTACTGCCAACGAACGGTTTCACCTAGAAGAACGAAATTTGGCGAGCCAAGTGGGATTGGTGTACTGATCATTACCTGAAAGTTTCATCAAGATTGGGTGAAAAAGTGTGTGCTGAGATTTCAGGCAACTCGTAGTTTTTTGGAAGCTTGGCAGGCCCTTTCCATGAAAGTGATTCTCGCCAGTCTCTGCTTAGGGCTACATCAACAGCAAACAAACCATAGAGACAGAAATTGAAACTGCTTTATTGTGTCAAGTTTCAAAGAGCTAGCACAAATCGTGTTTGATTTAGAGTTCCAAATACATGTATCCCTATAGGAGAAAACAGAGTGAAACCTCAAAATGAAACAGGTTACTGCCAACGAAAGGTTTCACCTAGAAGAACGAAATTTGGCGAGCCAAGTGGGATTGGTGTAGTGATCATTGCCTGAAAGTTTCATCAAGATTGGGTGAAAAAGTGTGTGCTGAGATTTCAGGGAACTCGTAGTTTTTTGAAAGCTTGGCAGGCCCTTTCCATGAAAGTGATTCTCGCCAGTCTCTGCTTACGGCTACATCAACAGCAAACAAACCATAGAGATAAAACTTGAAACTGCTTTATTGTGTCAAGTTTCAAAGAGCTAGCACAAACCGTGTTGATTTAGAGTTCAAATACATGTATCCCTATAGGAGAAAACAGAGTGAAACCTCAAAATGAAACCGGTTACTGCCAACGAACGGGTTTCACCTAGAAGAACGAGATTTGGTGAGCCAAGTGGGATTTGTGTACTGATCATTACCTGAAAGTGTCATCAAGATTGGGTGAAAAAGTGTGTGCTGAGATTTCAGGCACTCGTAGTTTTTTGGAAGCTTGGCAGGCCCTTTCCATGAAAGTGATTCTCGCCAGTCTCTGCTTAGGGCTACATCAACAGCAAACAAAACCATAGAGAGAGAACTTGAAACTGCTTAATTGTGTCAAGTTTCAAAGAGCTAGCACAAACCTTGTTTGAATTAGAGTTCCAAATACATGTATCCCTATAGGAGAAAACAGAGTGAAACCTCAAAATGAAACCGGTTACTGCCAACGAACGGTTTCACCTAGAAGAACGAGATTTGGCGAGCCAAGTGGGATTGGTGTACTGATCATTACCTGAAAGTTTCATCAAGATTGGGAGAAAAAGTGTGTGCTGAGATATCAGGCAACTCGTAGATTTTTGGAAGCTTGGCAGGCCCTTTCCATGAAAGTGATTCTCGCCAGTCTCTGCTTAGGGCTACATCAACAGCAAACAAACCATAGAGATAGAACTTGAAACTGCTTTATTGTGTCAAGTTTCAAAGAGCTAGCACAAACCGTGTTTGATTCAGAGTTCCAAATACATGTATCCGTATAGGAGAAAACAGAGTGAAACCTCAAATGAAACCGGTTACTGCCAACGAACGGTTTTATCTAGAAGAAAAGAAATTTGGCGAGCCAAGTGGGATTGGTGTACTGATCATTACCTGAAAGTTTCATCAAGATTGGGTGAAAAAGTGTGTGCTGAGATTTCAGGCAACTCGTACTTTTTTGGAAGCTTGGCAGGCCCTTTCCATGAAAGTGATTCTCGCCAGTCTCTGCTTAGGGCTACATCAACAGCAAACAAACCATAGAGATAGAACTTGAAACTGCTTTATTGTGTCAAGTTTCAAAGAGCTAGCACAAACCGTGTTTGATTTAGAGTTCCAAATACATGTATCCCTATAGGAGAAAACAGAGTGAAACCTCAAAATGAAACCGGTTACTGCCAACGAACGGTTTAACCTTGAAGAATGAAATTTGGCGAGCCAAGTAAGATTGGTGTACTGATCATTACCTGAAAGATTCATCAAGATTGGGTGAAAAAGTGTGTGCTGAGATTTCAGGCAACTTGTAGATTTTTGCAAGCTTGGAAGGCCCTTTCCATGAAAGTGATTCTCGCCAGTCTCTGCTTAGGGCTACATCAACAGCAAACAAACCATAGAGATAGAACTTGAAACTGCTTTATTGTGTCAAGTTTCAAAGAGCTAGCACAAACCGTGTTTGATTTAGAGTTCCAAATACATGTATCCCTATAGGAGAAAACAGAGTGAAACCTCAAAATGAAACCGGTTACTGCCAACGAACGGTTTCACGTAGAAGAACGAAATGTGGCGAGCCAAGTGGGATTGGTGTACTGATCATTACCTGAAAGTTTCATCAAGATTGGGGGAAAAAGTGTGTGCTGAGATTTCAGGCAACTCGTAGTTTTTTGGAAGCTTGGCAGGCCCTTTCCATGAAAGTGATTCTCGCCAGTCTCTGCTTAGGGCTACATCAACAGCAAACAAACCATAGAGACAGAACTTGAAACTGCTTTATTGTGTCAAGTTTCAAAGAGCTAGCACAAATCGTGTTTGATTTAGAGTTCCAAATACATGTATCCCTATAGGAGAAAAGAGAGTGAAACCTCAAAATGAAACAGGTTACTGCCAACGAACGGTTTCACCTAGAAGAACGAAATTTGGCGAGCCAAGTGGGATTGGTTTAGTGATCATTGCCTGAAAGTTTCATCAAGATTGGGTGAAAAAGTGTGTGCTGAGATTTCAGGCAACTCGTAGTTTTTTGAAATCTTGGCAGGCCCTTTCCATGAAAGTGATTCTCGC